>NW_026651751.1:0-70000 GCF_029873635.1 Malania oleifera | reverse complement strand
CCAAAACCCTAACCCTAAACACTAAAACCTAAGCCCAAAATCCTAAACACTAAAACCCAAAATCGACAACCCTAAACCGTAAACCGTAAACCCTAGGCCCTAAACCGTTAACCTAACACTAAACTCTAAACTCAAAAACCCTAAAACGTAAGCCCTAAACCCTAAACCCTAACCCTTAAACCCTAAACCCTAAACCCTAAACACTAAACCCTAACCCCTAAACCTTAAACCCAAAACCCAAAACCCAAAACCCTAAACCCTAACCCTAAGCCCTAAACCCTAAAACCTAAACCCCAAACCCGAAGCCCTAAACCGCAAACCCTAAACCCTAAACCCTAAACCCTAAACCCTAAACCCAAAACCCTAAACACTAAACCCTATAACCATAAATCTTAAACCCTAAACCCTAAACACTAAACCTTAAACCCTAAACCCAAAACCCTAAACCCCAGAGCCTAAACCCTAAAAACTAAACACTAAACCCTAAACACTAAGCCCTAAACCCTAAACCCTAAGCCCTAAATCCTAAACCCTAAACCCAAAGCCTAGAACCCTAAAACCCTAAAACCTAAGCCCTAAACCCTAAAACCTAAACCCTAAACCCTAAACCCTAAATCCCTATACCCAAAACCGTAAATGCTAAATCCAAAACATTAAACCCTAAACCCTAACCCTAAATCATTAGCACTAAATACGAAATACTAAACCCTAAACCCAAAACCCTAAACCCTAAACCCTAAAACCCTAAACCCAAAACCTAAAATCCAAAACCCTAAACACTAAACCATAAACCATAAACCCTAAACCCTAAAACCTAAAACCAAAAACCTAAACACCTAAACCCTAAACCATAAACCCAAAACCCTAAACCCTAAACCCTAAAAACTAAACCCTAAACCTTAACTGTAAACCCTAAACCGAAAACCGTAAAACCCAAACCCTAAAACCTAAAAACCAAAACCCACAAAACCCAAAACCTTAACCCCTAAACCTTAAACCTTAAACCCTAAACCCTACAACCGAAACACCTAAAACCTAAACACAAAACCCTAAACCTTAACCCTAAACCCTAAACCTTCAACCCTAAACCCCACAACCGAAACACCTAAACACAAATCCTAAATCCTAAATCCTAAACCCTAAACCCTAAACCCTAACCCTAAACCCAAAACCCTAAACACTAAAACCTAAATCCTAAACCCTAAACCATAAGTACTAAACACTAAACCCTACACCTTAAACCTTAAACCCTAAACCCTAAACCCTAAACCCTAAATCCTAAACATTAAAACCCAAAAACGAAAACCGTAAACCGTAAACCCTAGGCCCTAAAACCTAAGCCTAGCACAAAAGTTTAAACCCTAAAACCCTAAAACCCTAAAACCTAAGCCCTAAACCCTAAACCCTAAACCCCAAACTCTAAACCATAAACCCTAAACCCTAACCCCTAAACCGTAAACCCCAAACCCTAAACCTTAAACCATAAACACTAAACCCTAAACCCTAACCCTAAACCCTAAACCCTAAACCCTAAACCCTAAGCCCAAAGCCCTAAACTGAAAACCCTAAACCCTAAAGACTAAACCCTAAACCCTAAACCCTAAACCCTAAATCCTAAACTCTAAAACCTCAAAATGAAAACCCTAAACCCTAAATCCTAAACCCTCAACCGTAAGCCCTAAACCCTAAACATTAGCACTAAACCCTAAACCCTAAACCCTAAGAATTAAACCCTAAACCCTAAACCTTAAACCCTAAACCCTGAACCCTAAACCCTAAACCCTTAAACCCTAAAGACTAAACCCTAAACCTAAACCCCAAATCCTAAACTCTAAAACCCTAAAACGAAAACCCTAAACCCTAAATCCTAAACCCTCAACTGTAAGCCCTAAACCCTAAACAGTAGCACTAAACCCTAAACCCTAAGATTTAAACCCAAAACCCAAAACCTTAAACCCTCAACCCTGAACCCTAAAACCCTAAATCGTAAACACTAAACACTAAAACCTAAACCCTAAACCCTTCCCCGAAACCCTATGCCATAAACGCTAAACCCTAAGCCCTCAACCCTAACCCTAAATTCTAAACCCTAAACCCTAACCCTAAACCCTAAACCCTAAATCCTAAACCCTAACCCCTAAACCTTAAACCCCAAAACCCAAAACCTTAAACCCTCAACCTTGAACCCTAAAACCCTAAATCGTAAACACTAAACACTAAAACCTAAACCCTAAACCCTTCCCCGAAACCCTATGCCATAAATGCTAAACCCTAAGTCCTAAACCCTAACCCTAAATCCTAAACCCTAAACCCTAACCCTAAACCCTAAACCCTAACCCCAAAACCTTAAACCCCAAACCCTAAACCTTAAAACCTAAACCCCAAACCCTAAACCCTAAACCCTAAACCCTAAACCCTAAACCTTAAACCCCAAACCCTAAACCTTAAACCCTAACCCCTGAACCTTAAACCCTAAACCCAAAACCCTAAATCGTAAACACTAAACACTAAAACCTAAACCCTAAACCCTTCCCCGAAACCCTATGCCATAAACGCTAAACCCTAAGCCATAAACCATAAACCCTAAACCCTAAACCCTAAACCCTGAACCCTAAACCCTAAACCCTTAAACCCTAAAGACTAAACCCTAAACCTAAACCCCAAATCCTAAACTCTAAAACCCTAAAACGAAAACCCTAAACCCTAAATCCTAAACCCTCAACTGTAAGCCCTAAACCCTAAACATTAGCACTAAACCCTAAACCCTAAGATTTAAACCCAAAACCAAAAACCTTAAACCCTCAACCCTGAACCCTAAAATCCTAAATCGTAAACACTAAACACTAAAACCTAAACCCTAAACCCTTCCCCGAAACCCTATGCCATAAACGCTAAACCCTAAGCCCTCAACCCTAACCCTAAATTCTAAACCCTAAACCCTAACCCTAAACCCTAAACCCTAAATCCTAAACCCTAACCCCTAAACCTTAAACCCCAAAACCCAAAACCTTAAACCCTCAACCTTGAACCCTAAAACCCTAAATCGTAAACACTAAACACTAAAACCTAAACCCTAAACCCTTCCCCGAAACCCTATGCCATAAACGCTAAACCCTAAGCCCTAAACCCTAACCCTAAATCCTAAACCCTAAACCCTAACCCTAAACCCTAAACCCTAACCCCAAAACCTTAAACCCCAAACCCTAAACCTTAAAACCTAAACCCCAAACCCTAAACCCTAACCCTAAACCCTAAACCCTAATCCCTAAACCATAAACCTTAAACCCCAAACCCTAAACCTTAAACCCTAACCCCTGAACCTTAAACCCTAAACCCAAAACCCTAAATCGTAAACACTAAACACTAAAACCTAAACCCTAAACCCTTCCCCGAAACCCTATGCCATAAACGCTAAACCCTAAGCCCTAAACCATAAACCCTAAACCCTAAACCCTAAACACTAAACCCTAAAGGCTAAACCCTTAATCCTAAACCGTAAAGCCCAAAAATGAAAACCATAAACGCTAAACCCTAAACCCTAAACCCTAAACACAAAACCCTAAAACCTAAACCCTAAACCCCAAACCCTAAACCCAAAACCCTAAAACCTTAGACCCTAAACCCTGAACGCTAAATCCAAAACACTAAACCCTAAATCCTAAACCCTAAATACTAGACACTAAACCCTAAACGCTAAACACCAAACCCAAAACCCCAAACCCTAAACCCTAAACCCTAATCCTTAAACCCTAAACCATAAACCCTAAACCCTAGACCCTAAAACATAAACCCTAAACCCTAAACCCTATACCCAAAACCCGAAACCCTATACACTAAACCCTATAACCCTAAACCCTAAACCCTAAAACCCCAAACCCTAAACCCTAAACCCAAAGATCCAAAAACTAAACCCCAAACCTTGAGCCCTAAACCCTAAACCCAAAACCCTACACCCTAAATACTAAACACTAAACCCTAAACCCCAAAACCCTAAACCCTAAACCCTAAACCCTAAACCCTAAATCAAAAACCCTAAACTCGAAAAACTAAACCCTAAACCCTAAACCATAAATACTAAACACTAAACCCTAAACCATAAACCATAAACCCTAAACCCTAAACCCTAAACCCTAAACCCTAAACGCTAAACCCGAAACCCTAAACACTAAACCCTAAACCCTAAATCCTAAACATTAAAACCCAAAAATGAAAACCCTAAACCCTAAACCCTAGGCCCTAAACTCTAAGACTAGCACTAAACTCTAAAACCTAAGCCCTAAACCCTAAACCCTAACCCTTAAAACCTAAACCCTAAACCATGAACCCTAAACCTTAAACCCTAAACCATAACCATAAACCCTAAATCCTAAACCCTAAACCCTAACCCTAAACCCTCAACTCGAAACAATAAACCCTAAACCGTAAGCCCTAAACCAAAAACCCTAAACCTTAAACACTAAACCCTAAACCCTAAACCCTAAATCCAAAACACTAAAACCCCAAAACGAAAACCCCAAACCCTAAACCCTAAACCCTCACCCGTAAGACCTAAACCCTAAACACTAGCTCTAAATCCTAAACTCTAAGATTTAAACCCTAATGCCTAAACCTTAAACCCTAAACCCTAAACTGTAAACCCAAAACCCAAAACCCTAGACCTTAAACCCTAAACCCAAAACCCAAAACCCAAAACCATAACACTAAACCCAAAACCCTAAACCCAAAACCCTAAATCCTAAACTGTAAACCCAAAAAAAAAAAAAAAAAAATCATAAACACTAAACCCTAAATCAGAAACATTAAAACCTAAACCCTAAAACCTAAACCCTAAACCGTAAACCCCAAACCCTAAACCATAAAACCCTAGACCCTAAACCCTGAGCGCTAAATCTAAAACACTAAACCCGAAACCCTAACAAAAAATCCTAAACCCTAAATACTAGACACTATGCCCTAAACCCTAAACCTTAAACCCTAAACCCTTAAACCCTAAACCCTAAACCCTAAACCCTTACCCCTAAACCCTAAATCCAAAACCCAAAACCATAAACCCAAAACCCTAAAACCTAAACCGTAAAACATAAACACCTAAACCCTAAACCCTAAACCCTAAACCCTAAATACTATACTGTAAAGCCCAAAAATGAAAACCGTAAACACTAAAACCAAAACCCAAAACCTTAAAACCAAAACCCTAAAACCTAAACCCTAAACCCTAAACCAAAAACCCTAAAACCCTAGACCCTAAACCCTGAACGCTAAATCCAAAACACTAAACCCTAAACCCTAACCCCAAATCCAAAACCCTAAATACTAGACACTCAACCATAACGCTAAACACCAAACCCAAAACCCTGGACACTAAAACCTAAACCCTAAACCCTAAACCCTATACCCTAAACTCTAAACCCTAAACACTAAACCCTATAACCCTAAACCCTAAAACCCTAAACCTTAAACGCTAAGCCCTAAAAACTAAAACCCAAACCTTGAACCCTAAACCTCAAACCCTAAACCCTACACCCTAAATACTAAACACTAAACCCTAAACCCCAAAACCCTAAACCCTAAATCAGAAACCCTAAACCCGAAAACCTAAACCCTAAACCCTAAACCATAAATACTAACACTAAACCCTAAACCATAAACCATAAACCCTAAACCCAAAACCCTAAACCCTAAACCCTAAACACTAAACCCTAAACCCTAAATCCTAAACACTAAAACCCAAAAACGAAAAACCCTAAACCCTAAACCCTAGGCCCTAAACCTTAAGACTAGCAATAAACTCTAAACCCTAAAACTCTAAAACCTAAGCCCTAAACCCTAAACCCTAACCATTAAACCCTAAACCCTAAACCATAAACCCTAAACCCTAACCACTAAACCTTAAACCTAAACCCTAAACCCTAACCCTAAACCCTAAACCCGAAACTCTAAGCCCTAAACCCTAAGCCCTAAACCAAAAACCCTAAACCCTAAACACTAAACCCTAAACCCTAAACCCTAAATCCTAAACTCTAAAACCCTAAAACAAAAACCCTAAACCCTAAACCTTAAACCCTCAACTGTAACCCCTAAACCCTAAACACTAGCTCTAAATCCTAAACCCTAAGATTTAAACCCTAATCCCTAAACCTCAAACCCTAAACCCTAAACCCGAAACCCTAAACCCTAAACCCTAAACCCTAGACCTTAAACCCTAAACCCTAAGCCATTAATACTAAACCCTAAACTCTAAACCGTACCCCGAAACCCTAAACCAAAAAAACTAAACCCTAAGCCCTAAACCATAAACCCTAAACCCTAAACGCTAAAACCTAAACACTAAACACTAAAACCTAAACTCTAAACCCCACCCTGAAACCCTAAACCAAAAACACTAAACACTAAGCCCTAAACCAAAAACCCTAAACCCTAACCCTATATCCCAAACTATAAACCCCAAAAATGAAAATCGTAAACACTTAACCCTAAATCCAAAACCTTAAAACCTAAACCCTAAACCTTAAACCACAACCCAACACCCTAAAACCCTAGACCCAAAACCCTGAACGCTAAATCTAAAACACTAAACCCTAAACCCTAACCCTAAATCCTAAACCCTAAATACATGACACTAAGCCCTAAAACCTAAACCCTAAACCCTTAAATCCTAAACCCTAAACCATAAATCCAAAACCCTAAACCTTAAACCCTAAACCATAAAACCTAAACCCTAAACCCTAAACACTAAACCCTAAACCCTAAACACTAAACCCTAAACCGTAACCCTAAACCCAAAATCCAAAACCCTCAAACCCAAACCCTAAAACCTAAACACCTAAACCCTAAACCCTAAACCCTAAACCCTAAACACAAAACCCCAAACCCTAAAACCCTAAACCCTAAACCCTAAACACTAAACCCTAAACCCTGAATCCTAAACCCTAAAACCCAAAAACGAAAACCCTAAACCCTAAACCCTAAGCCGTAAACCCTAAACCATAGCACTAAACCCTAAACCCTAAAATCGTAAAACCTAAGACCTAAACCCGAAACCCTAAACCTTGAACCCTAAACCCTAAACCCTAAACCCTAAACCTTAAGCCTTATACCCTAAACCCTAACCCTAAACCCTAAACCCTAAACCCTAAAACAAAAAAATGAAAACCCTAGACCCTAAACCATAAGCCCTAAACCGTAACTCTTAAACCCTAAACACTAAACGCTAAAACCTAAGCCCTAAACCCTAACCCTTAAAACCTAAACCCTAAACCCTAAACCCTAAACCCTAACCCCTAAACCTAAACCCCTAAACCCTAAACCCTAAACCCTAACCCTAAACCCCAAACCCTAAACCCTAAAACCTAAACCCTAAGCCCTAAATCGTAAATCGTAAACCCTAAACCCTAAATCCTAAACTCTAAAACCCCAAAACGAAAACCATAAACCCTAAACTCTAAACCGTAAGCCCTAAACCCTAAACCCTAGCACTAAACCCTAAACCCTAAAACCTCAAACCATAAGCCCCTAACCCTAAGCCCCTAACCCTAAACCCTAAACCTAAAACCCTAAACCCTGAACCATAAACCCTAGAACTTAAACCCTAAACCAAAAACTCTAAACCCTAAACCCTAAGCCATAAATATTAAACACTAAACCCTAAACCCTAACCCCTAAAGACTAAAACCTAAACCCTATACCCTACCCAGAAACCCTAAACCATAAACACTAAACCCTAAACCCTAAACCCTAAACCCAAAACCCAAAACCCAAAACGCAAAACGCAAAACCCTAAATCCTAAACCCTAATCCCAAAACCCAAACCCCAAACCCAAATCAATAAACCCCAAAACCTAAACCCAAAAACCTAAACCCTTATACCTAAACCTTAAACCCTAAATCCTAAAACCTAAATCCAAAACACTAAACCCTAAACCCTAAACACTAAACACTAAACCCAAAACCCTAACACTAAACCCTAAACCTTAAACCCTAAACCCAAAACCCTAAACCCTAAAACGTAAACGCCTAAACCCTAAACCCTAAGCCCTAACCCTAAACCCTAAACCCTAAACCCTAAACCCTAGACCATAAACCCTAAACCTAAAACCCTAAACCCTAAACCCAAAGCCATAAATAGTAAACCCTAAACCCTAAACCCAAAGCCATAAATAGTAAACCCTAAACCCTAAAACCTAAACAGTAAACACTAAAACCTAAACTCTAAACCCTACCCCGAAACCCTAAGACCCTAAACCCTAAACCCTAAACCCTAACACTAAACCCTAAACCCTAAACCCTAAACCCTAAACCCTAAACACTAAACCTTAAACCCTAAACCCTAAACCCTCAACCGTAACCCCTAAATCCTAAACACTAGCACTAAACCCTAAACCCGAAAACCCTAAACCCTAAGATTTAAACCCTAAACCCTAAGCCCTAAACCATAAACCCTAAACCCTAAACCCTAAACCATAACCCTAAACCTTAACCCCTATATCCTAAACTGTAAACCCCAAAAACGAAAATTACAAACACTAAACCCTAAATCCAAAACCCTAAAACCTAAACCTTAAACCTTAAACACCAAACCCAAAACCCTAAAACCCTAGACCCTAAACCCTGAACGCTAAATCTAAAACACTAAACCCAAAACCCTAACCCTAAATATTAGACACTAAGCCCTAAAACCTAAACCCTAAACCCTAAAACCCTAAACCCTAAACCCTAAATCCAAAACCTTAAACCTTAAACCCTAAACCCTAAACCCTAAACACTAAACCCTAAACCCTAAACACTAAACCCTAAACCACAACCCTAAACCCAAAATCCTAAACCCTCAAACCCAAACCCTAAAACCTAAACACCTAAACCCTAAACCCTAAACCCAAGACCCTAAACACAAAACCCTAAACCCTAAACACTAAACCCTAAACCCTAAACACTAAATCCTAAACCCTAAACATTGAATCCTAAACCCTAAAACCCAAAAACGAAAACCCTAAACCCTAAACCCTAAGCCCTAAACCCTAAACCATAGCACTAAAACCTAAACCCTAAAACCGTAAAACCTAAGACCTAAACTCGAAACCCTAAACCTTCAACCCTAAACCCTAAACCCTAAACCTTAAGTGCTAAACCGTAACCCTTAAACCCTAAACACCAAACGCTAAAACCTAAGCCCTAAACCCTAACCTTTAAATCCTAAACCCTAAACCCTAAACCCTAAACCGTAACACCTAAACCTAAATCCCTAAACCCTAAACCCTAAACACTCAACCCTAACCCTAAACCCCAAACCCTAAACCCTAAACCCTAAACCCTAAGCCCTAAATCGTAAATCGTAAACCCTAAAACCTAAACACTAAACCCTAAACCCTAAGCACTAAATCCTAAACTCTAAAACCCTAAAACGAAAACCATAAACCCTAAACTCTAAACCGTAAGCCCTAAACCTTAGCACTAAACCCTAAACCCTAAAACCCTAAACCCTAAGCCTTCAACCCTAAACCCTAAACCAAAAACCCTAAACCCTGAACCATAAACCCTAGAACTTAAACCCTAAACCCAAAACCCTAAGCCATAAATATTAAACGCTAAACCCTAAACCCTAACCCCTAAAGACTAAAAGCTAAACCCTATACCCTACCCAGAAACCCTAAACCATAAACACTAAACCCTAAGCCTTAAACCCTAAACCCTAAACCCTAAACCCTAAACCCTAAACCCAAAACCCAAAACGCAAAACGCAAAACCCTAAATCCTAAACCCTAATCCCAAAACCCAAACCCCAAACCCAAATCAATAAACCCCAAAACCTAAACCCTTATACCCAAACCTTAAACCCTAAACCCAAAACCCTAAATCCATAACACTAAAACCTAAACCCTAAACACTAAACACTAAACACAAAACCCTAAACCCCAAACCCGAAACCCAAAAATCTAAACCCCAAAACCCAAAACCCTAAGCCCTAACCCTAAACCCTAAACCCTAAACCCTAAACCCTAAACCCTAAACCCTAAACCCTAGACCTTAAACCCTAAACCCAAAACCCTAAACCCTAAGCCATAAATACTAAACCCTAAACCCTAAAACCTAAACACTAAACACTAAAACCTAAACTCTAAACCCTACCCCGAAACCCTAAGACCCTAAAACCTAAACACAAAACCCTAAACCCTAACACTAAACACTAAACCTTAAACCCTAAACCCTAAACACTAAACCTAAAACCCTAAACACTAAACCCTCAACCGTAACCCCTTAATCCTAAACACTAGCACACAACCCTAAACCCGAAAACCCAAAACCCTAAGATTTAAACCCTAAACCCTAAGCCCTAAACCATAAACCCTAAACCCTAAACCAAAACCCTAAACCCTAAACCTTAACCCCAATATTCTAAACAGTAAACCCCAAAAACAAAAATCGTAACACTAAACCCTAAATCCGAACCCTAAACCCTAAACCCTAAACCCTGAATCCTAAACCCTAAAACCCAAAAACGAAAACCCTAAACCCTAAATCCTAAGCCCTAAACCCTAAACCATAGCACTAAACCCTAAACCATAAAACCAAAAAACCTAAGACCAAAACCCTAAACCCTAAACCTTGAACCCTAAACCCTAAACCCTAAACCCTAAGCCTTATACCCTAAACCCTAACCCCAAACCCTAAACCCAAAAGCCTAAAAATAAGAAACGAAAACCCTAGACCCAAAACCCTAAGCCCTAAACCCTAACCATTAAACCCTAAACCCTAAACCCTAAAACCTAAGCCCTAAACCCTAACCATTAAACCCTAAACCCTAAACCCTAAACCTTCAACCCAAACCCTAATCCCCAAACCTTAAACTCTAAACCCTAAACCCAAAACCCTAAGCCCTAAACCGTAAATTGTAAACCCTAAACCCTAAAGACTAAACCTTAAACCCTAAACCCTAAATCCTAAACTCTAAAACCCGAAAACGAAAACAATAAACCCTAAACGCTAAACCGTAAGCCCTAAACCCTAAACCCTAGCGCTAAACCCTAAACCCTAAAAGCCTAAACCCTAAGCCCTTAACCCTAAACCCTAAACCTAAAACCCTAAACCCTGAACCCTAAACCCTAGAACTTAAACCCTAAGCCCAAAACTCTAAACCCTAAACCCTAAGCGAAAAATACTAAACACTAAACCCTAAAGCCTAACCCCTAAACACTAAAACCTAAACCCTATACCCTACAAAGAAACCCTAAACCATAAACACTAAACCCTAAGTCTTAAACCCTAAACCCTAAACCCTAAACCCAAAACCCAAAACGCAAAACGCAAAACCCTAAATCCTAAACCCTAATCCCTAAACCCAAACCCCAAACCCAAATCAATAAACCCCAAAACCTAAACCCTAAAACCTATATCCTTAAACCTAAACCTTAAACCCTAAACCCTAAACCCAAAACCCAAAACCCTAAATCAAAAACACTAAATCCTAAACCCTAAACACTAAACACAAAACTCAAACAGTTAACACTAAACCCTAAACCTTAAACCCTAAATCCTAAAACCTAAACACCTAAACCCTAAACCCTAAGCCCTAACCCAAAACCCTAAACCCTAAACCCTAAACCCTAAACCCTAAACACTAAACCCTAAACCTTAAACCCTAAACCCGAAACCCTAAACCCTAAAACCTAAACCATAAATACTAAACACTTAACCCTAAACTCTAAACCTTAAACCCTAAACCCAATACCCCAAAACCCTAAACCCTAAACCATAAACACTAAACCCTAAACCCTAAACCCTAAATCTTAAACACTAAATCCCAAAAAGGAAAACCCTAAATCCTAAACCCTGGACCCTAAACCCTAAGCCTAGCACTAAACTCTAAACCCTAAAAACATAAACCCTAACAACCCTAAACCCTAAACCCTAAACCCTAAACCCTCAACCGTAACCCCTAAATCCTAAACACTAGCACTAAACCCTAAACCCGAAAACCCTAAACCCAAAGATTTAAACCCAAAACCTTAAACCCTAAACCCTAAACCCTAGTGCTTAAACCCTAAACCCAAAACCCAAAACCCTAAACCCTAAGCCATAAAAACAAAACACAAAACCCTAAACCCTAAACACTAAAACCTAAACCCTAAACCCTACTCCGAAACCCTAAACCACAAACATTAAACCTTAAGCCCTAAACCCTAAACCCTAAACCCTAAACCCTAACCCTAAACCCTAAACCCTAAACCCTAAATCCTAGACCGTAAAACCCAAAAATGAAAACTGTAAACGCTAAACCCTAAACCCTAAACCCTAAGCCCTGAACCATAAACCCTAGCACTAAACCCTAAACCCTAAAACCCTAAACCCAGAGCCTTAAACCCTAAATGCTAAACCTTAAACCCCAAACCCTAAACCCTAAACTCTAAACCTTAAACCCTAAACCCAAAAGCATAAACCCTAAAAACTAAACACTAAACCCTAAAGCCTAAGCCCTAACCCCTAAACCCTAAACCCAAAACCCTAAACCCTAAAACCATAGACCCTAAACCCTAACCCTAAACTTTAAACCCTAAATACTACACACTAAACCCTAAACCCTAAATCAAAAACCCTAAAACCTAAACCTTAAACCCTAAACCCTAAAACATAAACCCTAAAACCAAAACACCTAAACCCTAAACCCTAAACCCTAAACCCTAAAACCCAAACCCTAAACCCTAAACACTAAAACGCTAAATTCTAAACCCCAAACCCTAACTCCAAAATCCTAAACCCGAAACTTTAAACCCTAAACCCTAAACCCTAAACCCTAAACCCTAAACCCTAAAAACTAAACCCTAAAACCTAAACACATAAACGCTAAAACCCTAAACCCTAAACCCCAAACCCTAAACACAAAACCCTAAACCATAACCCTAAACCCTAGACCCAAAACCCAAAACACTAAACCCTAAATCCTAAATCCTAAACCCCAAATCCTAAACCCTAAAACCCTAAAACCTAAACCCTAGACCTTAAACCCTAAACCCAAAACACTAAACCCTAAAACCTAAACCCTAAACACTAAAACCTAAACCCTAAACCCTACTCCGAAACCCTAAACCACAAACACAAAACCTTAAGCCCTAAACCCTAAACCCTAAACCCTAAACCCAAAACCCAAAACCCTAACCCTAAACCCTAAAACCTAAACCCTAAACCCTAAACCCTAAACCCTAAACCCTAAATACTAAACCCTAAATCCTAAACCCTAAACCCTAAACCCTAATTCCTTAACCCTAAACCCTAAACCCTAAACCCTAAACACTAAATCCTAAACCCCAACCCCCTTAACCTTAAACCCTAAACCCTAAAACCTCAACCCAAAACACTAGATCCAAAAAAACCTAAACCCAAAACCCAAAACACTAACCCCAAACCCTAACCCCAAAACCTACACCCTAAACCCTAAACACTAAACCCTAAACCCCAAACGCTAAACACTAAATACTAAACACTAAACCCTAAACCCTAAACCTTAAACCCTAAATCCAAAACCCTAAACCCTAAACCCTAAACGCTAAAACCAAAACCCTAAACCCAAACCCTAACCCCAAACCCTAAACCCTAAACCCTAAACACCTAAACCCAAGACCCTAAACCCTAAACCCTAAACCCTAAACACTAAACCCTAGACCCTAAACCCTATATCCCTAAACCTTAAACCCTAAATCCTAAACCCTAAATCTTAAACCCTAAACCCTAAACCCTAAATACTAAACACTAAGCCCTAAACCCTAAACCCTAAATCCAAAATCGTAAACCGTAAACCCTAAACACTATAACACTAAACCATAAACCGTAAACCCAAAATCGTAAACCCTAAATCTCAAACCCTAAATCCTAAACCCTAAATACTAAACACCAAGCCCTAAACCCTAAACCCTAATTCCTAAACCCTAAACCCAAAACCCAAAACCCCAAACCCTAAATCGTAAACCCTAAACCAAAAACCCTAAACACTAAGTACTAAACGCTAAACCCTAAACCCTAAACCCGAAATTCAAAACCCCAAACCCTAAACACTAAACCCTAAACCATCAACCCTAACCCCAAGGTGAAAACCCTAAACACTAACCCCAAGCCGAAAACCCTAAACCCTAGACCCTAAAAACAATAAACCCTAAACCCAAAACCTTAAAACCTGAAATCTAAACCTTAAAACCTAAACACCTAAACACTAAACCCTAAACCCAAGACCCTAAACCCTAAACCCTAAACACTAAACCCTAAACCCTAAACCCTAAATCCTAAACCCGAAACCCAAAACCCTAAATCCTATAACCCAAAACACTAAACCCGAAACCCTAAACCCTAAACCCTAAGCCCTCAACCGTAAATCCTAAACCCGAAATCTTAAACACTAAATCCAAAACCCCAAACCTTAAACCCTTAATCCTAAACCGTCAACCCTAACCCCAAACAGAGAACCATAAACCCAAAACACTAGAGCCTAAAAACCCTAAACCCAAAACTTTAAACCCTAAACCCAAACCCTAACCCTAAACCGTAAACCTTAATCCAAAAACCCAAAACCCTAATCCCTAAACACAAAACCCTTAACCCTAAACCCAAAACCCTAAACACTAAACTCTAAATCCTAAACCCTAAACCCAAAATCCTAAACCCTAAACCCTAGACCCTAAACCCCAAACCCAAAACACTATACCCTAAACCCTAAAACCCAAACCTGAAAACCAAAACCCCTAAACCTTAAACCCGAAACCCTAAACACAAAACCCTAAACCCCAATATTTAAACCCTAAAACCTAAACACTTAAACCCTAAACCATAAACCCTAGACACTATACCCTAAACCAAAAATACTCAGCCCTAAACCCTAAACCCTAACCACAATCCCGAGACCTTAAAACGTAAACCCAAAACCCAAAACCTAAACCCAAAACCCTAAACCCTAAACCCTAAACAAAAAACCTTAAAATCGTAAACACTAAACCCTAACCCAAAACCATAACCCCAAATCGTAAACCCTAAACCCGAAACACTAAAACCTAAACTCTACAACCATAAACCCTAAACCCTAAATATTAAACCCTAAACCAAAAATCGTTAGCCCTAAACCCTAAATACTAAACACTAAACCCAAAACTCTAAACCCAAAACCCTAAATCCGAAAAACTAAATCCTAAACCCTAAGGCTTAAACCCAAAACCCTAAAACTTGAACACCTAAACCCTAAACCCTAAACCCAAAACCCTAAACCCTAAACCCTAAAAACTAAACCATAAACACTAAACCTTAAACCCTAAAACCTAAAACAAATACCCAAAAACCTAAACACCAAAACCCTAAACCCTAAATCCTAAACCAAAACCCTAAACCACCCTAAACACTAAACCGTAAACCCTAAACCCTACCCTAAACCCTAAACCCTAAACCCTAACCTAAAACCTTAAACCCCAACCCAAAATCCTAAACCCGAAACCCTAAACCCTAAACCCTAAAACCCTAAACCCTAAACCCTAAACCCTAAAGCATGAAACCTAAACCCTAAACCCTAAACCCTAAGCCCTAAACCCCAAACCCTAAACCCAAAACCTTAAACCTTAAACTCAAAACCCTATCACCCTAAATACTAAACACTAAACCCTAAACCCTAAACCCTAAATACTAAACATTAAGCCTTAAACCCTAAACCCTAAACCCTAAACCCTAAACCCTATAATACTAAACCATAAACCCTAAACCCTAAACCCCAACCCCCTAAACCCTAAATCCTAAACCCCAAACCCAAAACCCGAAACACTAAATCCTAAAAACACTAATCCCTAAACCCTAAACCCTAACCCCAAACCCTAACCCCAAACCCCAAACCCTAAACCTGAAACGCTAAAGCCTAAAGCCTAAATGCTAAACCCTAAACCCAAACCCTAAATCGTAAACCGTAAACCGAAAGCCCTAAACCCTAAATACTAGACACTAAGCCCTAAACCCTAAACCCTAAACCCTAAACCCTATAACACTAAACCCTAAACCCTAAACCCTAAATCTCAAACCCTAAACCCAAAACCCAAAACCCTAAATACTAAACAACAAGCCCTAAACCCTAAACCCTAAACCCCAAACCCTAATTCCTAAACCCTAAACCCTAAACCCTAAACACTAAATCCTAAAGCCGAACCCCCAAAACCCTAAACCCTATTCCCTAAACCCGAAACACTAGATCCTAAAAACCCTAAACCCAAAACCGAAAACACTATCCCCAAACCCTAACCCCGAATCCTAAACCCTAAACCCTAAGCACTAAACCCTAAACCCCAAACCCTAAACCCTAAACCCTAAACCCTAATTCCTATACCCTAAACCCTAAACCCTAAACCCAAAACCCAAAACCCAAAACCCTAATTCCTAAACCCTAAACCCTAAACCCTAAGCACTAAGTCCTAAACCCCAACCCACTAAACCTTGAACCCTAAACTCTGAACCCTAAACCCTAACCCTAAAACCCAAACCCTAAATCGTAAACCCTAAACCAAAAACCCTAAACACTAAATACTACACACTAAACCCTAAACCGTAAACCCTACAACACTAAACCTTAAACCCTAAACCCAAAATCCTAAACCCTAAATCTCAAACCCCAAACCCAAAACCCAAAACCATAAACCCTAAATATTAAACCCTAAAACCTAAACCCTAAACCCTAAACCCTATATCCTAAACCCTAAACCCTAAACCCTAAACCCTAAACACTAAATCCGAAACCCCAACCCCCAAAACCCTAATCCCTCAACTCGAAACCCTAGATCCTAAAAACCCAAAACCCAAAACTCAAAACACTAACCCCAAACCCTAACCCAAATCCTAAACCCTAAACCCTAAACACTAAACCCTAAACCCCAAACCGTAAACACTAAATACTAAACACTAAACCCTAAACCCTAAACCCTAAACCCTAAATCCAAAACCCTAAACCCTAAACCCTAAACGCTAAAATCTAAACACTAACCCCAAACCCTAACCCCAAACACTAAACACTAAACCCTAAACACCTAAACCCAAGACCCTAAACCCTAAACCCTAAACACTAAACCCTAAACCCTAAACCCTATATCCCTAAACCCTAAACCCTAAATCCGAATCTCTAAATCCTAAACCCAAAACCCAAAACCCTAAATCCAAAACCCAAAACCCTAAACCCAAAACCCTAAATACTAAACACTAAGCCCTAAACCCTAAACCGTAAACCCAAAACCATAAACCCTAAACCCAAAACCCTATAACACTAAACCCTAAACCCTAAACCCTAAATCCTAATACCCAAATCACAAACCCTAAACCCAAAACCCTAAACCCTAAATACTAAACACCAAGCCCTAAACCCAAAACCTTAAACCCTAAACCCTAAACCCTAAACCGTAAACACTAAATCCTAAACCCCAAACCCTAAACCCTAAACCCCAAACCACAAACCCTAAATCATAAAACCTAAACCAAAAACCCTAAACACGAAATACTAAACGCTAAACCCTAAATAGTAAATCCAAAACCCAAACCCTAAACCATAAACCCTAAACCCTAACCCCAAGCCGAAAACCCTAAACCCTAAACCCTAAAAACCCTAAACCCTAAACCCAAAACCTTAAAACCTCAAATCTAAACCCTAAAACCTAAACACCTAAACCCTAAACCCAAAACCCAAGAACCTAAACCCTAAACCCTAAACACTAAACCCTAAACCCAAAATCCTAAACCTGAAACCATAAACCCTGAACCCTATAACCCTAAACACTAAACCCGAAACCCTAAACCCTAAACCCTAAACCCTAAACCCTAAACCCTAAGCCCTAAACCTAAAATCCTAAACCCGAAATCTGAAACCCTAAATCAAAAACCCTAAACCCTAAACCATTAACCCTAAACCCTAAACCCTAACCCCAAACACTGAACCCTAAACCCTAAACACTAGAGCCTAAAAACCCTAAACCCTACACTTTAAACCCTAAACCCAAACCCTAACCCTAAACCGTAAACCTTAAACCCGAAACCCTAAACCCAAAACCCTAAAACCTAAACACAAAACCCTTAAGCCTAAACCCAAAACCCTAAACACTAAACCCTAAATCCTAAACCCTAAACCCAAAATCCTAAACCCTAAACCCTAAACCCTAGACCCTAAACCCCAAACCTTAAACACTAAACCCTAAACCCTAAACCCTAAAACCCAAACCTGAAAACCAAAACCCCTAAACCCTAAACCCTAAACCCTAAACACAAAACCCTAAACCCTAATATTTAAACCGTAAAACCTAAACACCTAAACCCTTATCCAAAAACCCTAGACACTATGCCCTAAACCGAAAACACATAGCCCTAAACCCTAAACCCTAAGCCTAAACCCTAACCCCAATCCCGAGACCCTAAATCGTAAACCCAAACCCCAAAACCTAAACCTTAAACCCTAAACAAAAAACCCTAAAATCGTAAACCCTAAACCTTAACCCAGAACCATAACCCCAAATCGTAAACCCTAAACCCGAAACCTTAAAACCTAAAATCTATAACCATAAACCCTAAACCCTAAACCAAAAATCGTAAGCCCTAAACCCTAACTACTAAAAACTAAACCCAAAACTCTAACCCCTAAACCCTAAACCCTAAACCCAAAACACTAAATCATAAACCCTAAAGCTTAAACCCTAAACCCTAAAACCTAAACACCTAAACCCTAAACCCTAAACCCTAAACCCTAAACCCTAAAACCTAAAACTTAAACACTAAACCTTAAACCCTAAAACCTAAAACCTATACACAAAAACCTAAACACCTAAACCCTAAACCCTAACCCCTAAACCACCCTAAACACTAAATCGTAAACCCTAAACCCTACCCTAAACCCTAAACCCTAAACCCTAACCTAAAACCTTAACCCCTAACCCAAAATAGTAAACCCGAAACCCTAAAACGTAAACCCAAAAACCCTAAACCCTAAAACATGAAAACTAAACCCTAAACCCTAAACCCTAAACACTAAACCATAAACCCTAAACCCTAAATCCTAAAAACACTAATCCCTAAACCCTAAACCCTAACCCCAAACCCTAAACCCAAAACCAGAGACCCTAAAGCCTAAACCCTAAACGCTAAACCCCAAACCCCAAACCCTAAATCGTAAACCCTAAACCGGAAGCCCTAAACCCTAAATACTAAACCCTAAACTCTAAACCCTAAACCTTAAACCCTAAATCCTAAACGCTAAAGCCTAAACCTTAAACCCTAAATCCCAAACCCTAAACCCTAAACCCTAAACCCTAAATGCTAAAACCAAAACCCTAAAACCTAAACACCTAAACCCTAAACCATAAACCCTAAACACAAACCCCAAACCATAAACCCTAAACCCTAGACCCAAAATACTCTAAACCCTAAACCCTAAAACCTAAAACCTAAGCCCTAAAACCTAAACACCTAAACCCTAAGCACTAAACCCTAAACCCTAAACCCTAAACCCTATATCCCTAAACCCTAAACCCTAAATCCTAAAACCTATATCTTAAACCCTAAACCCTAAACCCTAAATACTAAACACTAAGCCCTAAACCCTAAACCCTAAACCCTAAACCCTAAACCCTAAACCCTATAACCCTAAACCCTAAACCCTAAACCCTAAATTCTAAACCCTAAACCCAAAACCCTAAATACTAAACACCAAGCCCTAAACCCTAAATCCTAAACCCTAAACCCTAAACCCTATATCCCTAAACCCTAAACCCTATAACCCTAAACCCTAAACCCTAAACCCTAAATTCTAAACCCTAAACCCAAAACCCTAAATACTAAACACCAAGCCCTAAACCCTAAATCCTAAACCCTAAACCCTAATTTCTAAACCTTAAACCCTAAACCCTAAACACTAAATCCTAAAGCCAAACCCCCAAAACCCTAAACCCTAAACACTAAATCCTAAAGCCAAACCCCCAAAACCCTAAACCCTAAACCATAATCCCTAAACCCGAAACCCTAGATCCTAAAAACCCTAAACCCAAAACCCAAAACACTAACCCCAAACCCTAACCCCAAATCCTAAACCCTAAACCCTAAACACTAAACCCTAAACCCCAAACCCTAAACCCTAAACCCTAAAGCCTAAACCCTAAACCCTAATTCCAAAACCATAAACCCTAAACCCTAATTCCTAAACCCTAAATCCTAAACACTAAATTTTAAACCCCAACGCCCTAAACCCTAAACCCTAAACCCTAAACCTTAAACCCTAAATCGTAAACCCTAAACCAAAAACCCTAAACACTAAACCGTAAAGCGTGAACCCTAAACCTTATAACACTAAACCCTAAACCCTAAACCCTAAATCCTAAACCCTAAATCTCAAACCCTAAACCCTAAACCCTAAATACTAATCCCTAAACCCTAAACCCTAAACCCTAATTCCTAAACCCTAAACCCTAAACCCTAAACCCTAAACCCTAAACACTAAATCCTAAGCCCCAACCCCTTAAACCCTAAGCCCTAAACCCTAATCCCTAAACCCAAAACCCAAAACCCAAAACACTAACCCCAAACCCTAACCCCAAATCCAAAACCCTAAACACTAAACCCTAAACCCCAAACCCTAAACACTAAATACTAAACACCAAACCCTAACCCTAAACCCTAAACCCTAAACCCTAAATCCAAAACCCTAAACCCTAAACCCTAAACCATAAACCCTAAACCCTAACCCCAAACCCTAAACCCTAAACCCTAGACCCTAAAAACTCTAAACCCAAAACCCTAAAACCTAAAACCTAACCGCTAAAACCAAAACACCTAAATCCTAAACCCTAAACCCAAGATCCTAAACCCTAAACCCTAAACACTAAACCCTAAACCCTAAACCGAAGACCCTAAAACTTATAACCCTAAACCCTAAACCCTAAATCCTAAACCCCAAATCTTGAATGCTAAACCTGTTGACCTTATAGGTCACGCCCGGTTTTGATAATGACAAATACCCCTGTATTTATTAAATATTTAGCTTATGTGCAGGTTCATATTAGCATATCATCAATGGCACGAGAAAGCTCAAAGCTTGAAGGCCAGTTCGTATTTTCAATTGTAATATATTTAGTGGTCTATTTGGTCTGTAATAGTAATTAGGACATTTGGTTTGTAATAAGCACACACAACACATGCATGGTTTATCTTGTAAGTTCAAACCAAATCACAATGCAAAATTACCTTAGTGTGACCTTCGGTCGACTGACACCAGACTTTTTCGGTGTCTTCAAATTGGGCCCCAAGTGACCCTAGGACACACACATTTAGACATTTGTTTGTTAGGCACTTGAATAGGGCGTGTATGTTTCGAAACGGGAACGAAATGCACACATGGTGCACTTTCGGTCGACCAGTCAAGGTAGTTCAAAAGGCCCTGGTCGACCGAAACCTCCCTGGGTCAAAAGTTTGACTATTTGGTCGACCGAACCAGGTAGTTCAAAAAGCCCCGGTTGACCGAAACCTCCCTAGGTCAAAAATTTGACCATCTGGTCGACCGAACTAGGCTGTTCAAAGAGACCTCATCGACCGAAATCCTCCTTGGTCAACATTTGACCGTCTGGTCGATCGAGAACGTTTGTTCTCCAACTACCTGGTCGATTGAAGGGTCCTTGGGAGAATTCCCAACTATCTGGTCGACTGAACCAGCCAGTTCAGAATGGCCTAGTCGACCGAACCTCGAAAAATTGAGAAATCGTCCTCTTCTAGTCGACCGAGCCCTTAGTTCAAAAGTCCCCTGGTCGACTGAACCATATAAGTCTTTGTCGACCGAAACTAATCTGGTCAACCGGACCTCTCGGGTTGCCATAATTTTTACCGCGGATAAATAATTTTTAAACAGGGTTAAAATGGTTTAAGTGTCATTAAACTTTTCCAACAATCCCTAATAGGTCCCCAACGGTCAAATATTTTGGTATGTCTATATATACTGTTTCATTTGGGAGAATTAAGAAGTGATTAGCAAAAACCAAAAATCATATTTCTCTCTCAAGCTAAATACTCCCTACTACTTATACTACTTCCAAATCCACTCAAACTTACCTACTTCATCTCAGTATCATTTGTAAGTGTATTTGAGTGTTATTGGTTAGAGGTTTGCTCTCTCATTTGGTGAGTGTGTGAATCGATTTTTCTAACTAGAGCATAACCTAAGTATTCTTAGGAGGCTTTGCTAATAAGCCTATCCTAAGAAGACTTGTTAAACTTCCGAGTGTTGCATTCTCATTGCAATAACTTAGGAAGGTTGTACTTGTTTTGGCTTGCAAAAATATTTTCAAAAGTACTCAAATATCTTGTGGTATTCATATTGATATATTTGTGAAAAGATATTTGTGTGTGTTATATTAATCTTTGTAGCAATATCCATTCAAGTCTATATCATTTGCTGAAATACAAAGATTACATATATCTTGCAATCCAAGCATATACATATTCATATGATTGAGATATTCTATTGATTGATATTCTTGAGGCTTGTTTGATATTCTGTGTGAACACGTTTAATTGAATATTTTGAAATACACAGATTATTATTGATACTCTCACGTACTCATTACACTGATAGAAAACATCCTTGAGAGTTGAACTACTAAGACCACACTGAGCTTACATTATTAAATCATCTGTGGTGTATGTGATATTGTGCACATTTGTGGTACAAATTTGCTTTACGTGAAAGCACCCATACATTGTACCTTTTGATTGTATATTTGAGAGAGTCCAAGCGTGGCCTGAGGGGGCGGTAATCCAGCTCGGTAAGGATTGGTTAAGGTTGAGGTCAGCCCTATGATAATTTGACCTAGTTTGTATAGGTGCCGCTCCACCCGTTTAAGTGAGCAAGTTATTGTGATAATCCTTGTGCTGGTTAGCCAAGGCAGGGACGTAGGCAGTTGGCCGAACCTCGATGACATATCTGTGTGTTACCATTCTCTTTACTTCTTTCTGGTGTTTGTGTAATTGATTAAACTGCTTTATTTAATTTCTGATATTACTTGCACTAGATTGACCGTAGGATTGTGAACATACTGTTGTTAGGATGAATACCTAGGGGATAGATTTTAAAAATACAAAATCCAAAACCCAAAACCCTACAAACAAAATAGAAAACACTAAGCCTACACCCTAAACCCTAAACCGTAAAACCTAAACCCTAAACCCAATAACACTAAACCCTAAACCCTAAATCCTAAACCCTAAATACTAAACACCAAGCCCTAAACCCAAAACCCTAAACCCTAATTCCTAAACCCTAAAAACTAAACACTAAACCCTAAACCCACACCCCCTAAACCCTAAACCCTAAACCTGAATCCCTAAACCCGAAACACTAGATCCTAAAAACCCTAAACCCAAAACCCGAAACACTAACCCCAAACCCTAACCCCAAATCCTAAACCCTAAACCCTAAACCCTAAACCCTAAACCCTAAACCCTAAACCCCCAACCCTAAATCATAAACCCTAAACCAAAAACCCTAAACACTAAATACTAAACACTAAAAAGTAAACCCTAAACCCAAAACCCTAAACCCTAAACACTAAAACCTCAACCCTAAACCATAAAACCTACACCCTAACCCCAAACCCAAAACCATAAACCCTAGACCCTAAAAACCCAAAACCCAAAATCCAAAACCTTAAAACCTAAAACCTAAATACCTAAACCCTATACCCTAAACCCGAGACCCTAAACCCTAAACCCTAAACCCTAAACACTAAACACTAAACACTCAACCCTAAACCCTAAATCCAAAACCCTAATTCCTAAACCCTAAACATTAAACCCTAAAAACTAAACTCTAAACCCTAACCCCAATGCCATAAACCCTAAAACCAAAACCCTAAACACTAACCCCAAACCCAAACCCCAAACCCCAAACCTTAAACCCTAAACCCAAAACCCTAAACCCCAAACCCTAAATCGTAAGCCCTAAACCAAAAACCCTAAACACTAAATACTAAACACTAATCCCAAAACCCTAAAACTAAAACCGTAAACCCTAAACCCTAAACGCTAAAACCTAAACCTTAAAACATAAACCCTAAACCCTAAGCCCAAACCCAAAACCCAAAACCCTAGACCCTAAAAACCCCAAACCATAAACCCAAAACCTTAAAACCTAAAACTTAAACCCTAAAACCTAAACACCTAAACCATAAACCCTAAACAAAAGACCCTAAACCCTAAACTCGAAAAAGTAAACCCTAAACCCGAAACCCTAAACCCGAAACTCTAAACCCTAAACCCAATAAACCTAAACACTAAACCCCAAACCCTAAATGCTAAATCCTAAACCCTAAATCTTAAACCCTAAATCCAAAACCCAAAACCCAAAACCCTAAACACTAAACACTAAACCCTAAACCCTAAACCCTAAGCACTAAACCATAACCCTAAACCCTAAACCCTAAACCCAAAATCGTAAAACTTAAACCCTAAACCCTAAACCATAAACCTTAACCCCAAACACTAAACCCTAAACCCTAGAGCCTAAAAAACCTAAACCCTAAACTTTAAACCGTAAACCCAAACCCTAACCCCAAACACTGAACCCTAAACCCTAGAGCTTAAAAACCCTAAACCCTAAACTTTAAACCGTAAACCCAAACCATAACCCCAAACCGTAAACCCCAAACCGTAAACCCCAAACCAAAAACTTTAAACCCTAAACACTAAACCCTTATCCCTAAACGCAAAACCATAAACACTAAACCCCAAATCCTAAACCCTAAACCCAAAGTCCTAAACCCTAAACCCTAAACCCTAAACACTAAAACCTAAACCCTAAAACCTAAACCCGAAAACCTAAAGCCCTAAACCCTAAACCCTAAACACTAAACCCTAAACCCTAATATTTAAACCCTAAAACCTAAACACCTAAACCCTGAACCATAAACCCTAGACCCTAAACCCTAGACCGTAAACACTAAATCATAAACCTTACACCCTAACCCCAAACCCTAACCCCAATCCCGAGACCCTAAACCGTAAACCCAAAACGATAAACCTCAACCCTAAACACTAAAACCCTAAACCCTAAACCCTAACCCCAAACCATGACCCCAAACCCTAAACCCTAAACCCGAAACACTAAAACCTAAACTCTATAACCATAAGCCCTAAACCCTAAACCCTAAACCCAAAATCTTAAACCCTAAGCCCAAAGCCCTAAATGCTAAACACTAAATCCAAAACTCTAAACCCTAAAGCCTAAACCCTAAATCCGAAACCCTAAACCCTAATCCCTAAACCTTAAAACCTAAACCCTAAAACCAAAACAACTAAACCCTAAACCCTAAACCGTAAACCCCAAACCTTAAACACTAGAACCTAAAACTTAAGCCCAAAAACCTAAACACCTAAACCCTAAACCCTAACCCAAAACCGTAACCCCTAACCCAAAATCCTAAATGCGAAACCTAAAATTGTAAACCCTAAAACCCTAAACCCTAAACCCTAAACCATAAAACAAAAACCATAAACCCAAAACCCTAAGCCCAAAACCCTAAACCCTATACATAAAACCCCAAACCTTAAACCCTAAACCCTAAACCCTAAACCCTAAACCCTAAAACCCTATGCCCTAAACCATAAACCCTTAATCCAAAACACTAAACCCCAAACCCTAAACCCTAAATACTAAACACTAAATGCGAAACCCCAAACCCTAAAACCTAAACCCTAAACACTAAAACCAAAAAACCAACCCCCAAACCCTAAACACTAAACCCTAAATTCCAAACCCTAAACACTTAACCCTAAATCCTAAACCCTAACACCCAGACTCTAGACCCTAAAAACACTAAACCCAAAACCCTGAACCATAATCCCAACCCTTAACCCAAAACCCAAGAACCTAAACCGTAAACCCGAAACCCTAAACCTAAACCCTAAACCCTAAACTCTAGACCCTAAACCATAAACCCTAAAACCCTAAACCCTAAAACTAACCCTAAATCATAAATCCTAAACCCTAAACCGTAAACCATAAAACTAAAACACCTAAACCCAAAACTAGAAACCCTAAACCCTAAACCGTAAAGACAAGTCTTAAACCCTAAACCCTAAACCCTAGACCTTAAAAACCCTAAACCCTAAACCCTAAACCCTAACCCCAAAACCTAACCCCAAGCTTTAAACCATGTACCTGAAACTCTAAATCCTAAAACTTATAACCCTAAACCCTAAACCCTAAACCCTAAACCCTAAACCCTAAACCCTAAACCCTAAACCCTAAACCCTAAACCCTAAACACTAAATACTAAACACTAAACCCTAAACCTTAAACCCTAAACCCTAAACCCTAAATCCTAAAAACAAAACCCTAAAACCTAAACCCTAAACACTAAACCCTAAAACCTAAACCCAAAATTCTATAGCCCTAAACCTAAAACCCTAAACCCTATATACTAAACCCTGAACCCTAAAATATATGCCCTAAAACCTAAACACCTAAACCCTAAACCCTAAACCCTAAACCCAAAACCCTGAGCCCTAAACCCTAAACCTAAAACCCAAAACCCTAAACCCAACCCTAAACTGTAAACACAAACCTTAAACCCTAAACCCAAAACCCAAAACCCTAACCCCAACACCTAACCCCAAGCTTTAAACCCTATACCTCAAACTCTAAATCCTAAAACTTATAACCCTAAACCCTAAGCCCTAAGCCCCAAACCCTAAACCCTAAACCCTAAGCCATAAACCCTAAACGCTAAACCCTAAACCCTAAACACTAAATACTAAACACTAAACACTAAACCTTAAACCCTAAACCCTAAATCCAAAACCCTAAATCCTAAACAAAAAACCCTAAACCCAAAACCTTAAACCCTAAATCCTACACCTTAAAAACCCTAAACCTTAAACCCTAAACCCTAAACCCTAACCCCAAAACTTAACCCCAAGCTTTAAACCCTATACCTGAAACTCTAAATCCTAGAACTTATAACCCTAAATCCTAAACCCCAAACCCTAAACCCTAAACCCTAAACCCTAAGCCCTAAATCCAAAACCCTAAACCCTAAACCCAAAACACTAAATACTAAACACTAAACCCTAAATCGAAAACCCTAAACCCTAAAACCTAAACCCTAAACCCTAAATCCTAAACACAAAACCTTAAACCCAAAACCCTAAACCCTAAACCCTAAACACTAAACCCTAAAACCTAAACCCGAAATCCTATAGCCCTAAACCTAAAACCCTAAACCCTAAAATTTATGCCCTAAAACCTAAACACATAAACTTTAAACCCTAAACCCTAAACCCTAGACACAAACCTTAAACCATAAACCCTAAACCCTAAACCCTAAATCCTACACCGTAAAAACCTTAAACCCTAAACCCTAAACCCTAACCCCAAAACCTAACCCCAAGCCCAAAACCCTAAACCCGAAACTCTAAACCATAGAACTTATAACGCTAAACCCCAAGCCCTAAACCCTAAACCCTAAACTCTTAGCCCTAAACCCTACACCCTAAACTGTAAACCCTAAACCCTAAACCCAAAAACCTAAATCCTAAACACAAAACCCTAAACCCTAAACCCAAAAACCTAAATCCTAAACACAAAACCCTAAACCCTAAACCCTAAACCCAAAACCCTAAACACTAAACCCTAAAACCTAAACCCGAAATCCTAAAGCCCTAAACCTAAAATCCTAAACCCTGTACACTAAAACCTAAACCTTAAATTTATGCCCTAAAACCTAAAGACCTAAACCCTAAACCCTAAACCCAAAACCCTAAATACTAAACCCTAAATCCTAAACCTTAAACACTTACCCCAAACCCAAAATCGTAAACCGCAAACCCTAAGCCCTAAACCCTAGACCCTAAAATCCCTAAACCCTAAACCCTTGACACTAACCTCAAACCCTAACTCCAAACCCTAAACCATAAACCCGAAAGCCAAAACCCTAAACCCTATAACCCTAAACCCTAAACCCTAAATCCTAAACCCTAAACCATAAACCTTACACCCTAAACGCTAAAACTTAAACTCTAAACCCAAAACCTTAAACTCGAAACCCTAAATACTAAACACTAAACCCTAAACCCTGAACCCTAAACCCTAAAACATAAACCCTAAACAAAAAACGCTAAACCCTAAACCCTAAACCCTAAACACTAAACCCTAAATCCTAAACCCTAAACCATAAACCCGAGACCCTAAACCCTAGAACCTAAAAAACCTAAATCCTAAACCCTAAACCCTAAACCCTAACCCCAAACCCTAAAACCTAAATGCTAAACCCTAAACCCTAAAACCTTAAACCTATAACCTAAAAGCAAAACACCTAAACCCTAAACCCTATAAACTAATCCCTAAACCCTAAGCCCTAAACCCTAGACCCTAAAAACCATAAACCATGAACCCTAAACCCTAAACCCTAAACTTTAACCCTAAACCCTAACCCCAAACACAAAAGCCTAAAGCCGAAACCCTAACAACCAAACCTTATAACCCTAAACCCTAAATCCTAAACCATAAAACCCTAAAACCATAACCCAAAACCCTAAACCCTAAACCTTAAACCCTAAACCCAAAACCCCAAACCCAAAACCCAAAACCCTAAATACTAAACACTAAACCCTAAACACGAAACCCAAAATCGTAAACCCTAAGCCCAAAACCTGAAACCCTAAAACCCAAAAATGAAAACACTAAACCCTAAACCCTAAACCCTAAATCCTAAGCCCTAATCCCTAAACAATAGAACTAAACACTAAGAACTAAAACCCTAACACCAAAGCCTTAAACCCTAAACCCTAAACCTTTATCCCTAAACCCTAAACCCTATCCCCAAAACCTAACCCATACCCTAAACCCTAAACCCTACAACCCCACACCCTTAACCTTAAACCCGAAACCCTAAATCCAAAGCCCTAAACCCTAAACCCTAAACCTTAAACCGTAAACCCTAAACCCTAAGCCCTGAATACTAAACACTAAACCCTAAACCATAAACCCTAAACCCTAAACTTTAAAACCCAAAAGCCTAAAGCCTAAACCCTAAAACCTAAGCCCTAAAACTTAAACAATAAAGCCAAAAACCTAAACCCTAAACCTAGACCCTAAACCATAAACACTAAACCCGAAAGCCTAACCCTAAACCAAAAAACCTAAACCCTAAACTTTAAACTCTAAAGCCTAATCCCTAGACACTAATAACCCCAAACCTTAAACCCAAAACCCTAAACCCTAACCCCAAACCCTAAACCCTAAACTCGAAGCACTAAACCCTAAACCCCAAACCCTAAAGCCCTAAACCCTAAACCCTAAACTCGAAACCCTAAACCCTATAACACTAAACCCAAAAGCTTTAAACCCGAAGCCCTAAACCCAAAACCCAAAACCCTAAAACCCAAAACCCGAAACCCTAAATCCTAAACACTAAACCCTAAACCATAAACCCTAAACCCACAACCCTAAATCCTAAACCCAAAACCCTATACCCTAAACCCCAAATACTAAACCCTAAACCCTAACCACCTAAACCCTATACCCTAAACCCTAAACCCTAAACCCTAAACCGTAAAGCGTAGCCCCTAAAAACCTTAAATCCTAAACCCTAAACCCTAAAACGAAAGCCCAAAAACATAAACCATAAACCCTAAAACCTAAACCCAGACCCTAAATCCTAAACACTAAACCCTAAACCCTAAGCCAAAACCCTAAAACCAAAACCCTAAACCCTAAACCCTAAACCTTAAACCCTCGACCCTAAAAAACCCAAACACTGAACCCTGATCCCTAAACCCTAAACCCTAACCCAAAACCCAAAACCCTAAATCCAAATCCTTAAACCCTAAACCCTAAACCCTAAACCCTAAACCCTAGGCCCTAAAAACCCAAAACACTAATCTTTGAACCCTAAAACCTAAACCCTAACCCCAAAAACTAAACCTTAAACCCAAAACCCTAAACCCCGTAACCCTAAACCCTAAACCCTAAACCATAAACTCTAAACCCTAAAGCCAAAACCCTAAACCCCAAATCCTAAATACTAAACCCTAAACCCTAAACCCTAAAACCCAAAACCCAAAACCCCCTAACCCTAAACCCTAAACCCTAAACTCTAAACCCAAAAGCCAAAACCCTAATCCCCAAATCCTAAATACTAAACCCTAAGCCCTAAACCCTAAACCCAATACACTAAACCCAAAACCCTAAAATTTAAACCCTAAAACCTAAACACGTAAACCCTAAACCGAAAACCCTAAATGCTAAACCCTAAACCCTAAACCCTAAAGCGAAAACCCTAACCCCAAACCCTAAACCCTAAATCCTAAACCCTAGCCATAAAAACCCTACACCCTAAACCCTAAACCCTAACCCCAAACCCTAACCCCAAATACTAAACCTGAAACCCTAAACCCCAAACCCAATAACCCTAAACTGTAAATCCTAAATCCAAAACCCTAAACCCTACACCCTAAATGCTAAATCTTAAACCCTAAACCCCAAAGCCTTAAACCCTAAACACTAAATACTAAACACTAAACCCAAAACCCAAAACCCTAAACTCTAAAACCTAAACCCTAAACCCTAAACCCTAAACCCTAAACCCTAAACCTTAAACCCAAAACCCAAAACCCTAAACCCTAGACCCTAAAAACCCTAAACCCAAGCCCATACCGTAAACCTTAAACCCGAAACCCTAAACCCTATGACCTTAACCCGTAAACCCTAAACCCTAGAACATAAATCCTAAACCCAAAAACATAAACAACTCAACCCTAAACACAAAACCCTATGCCCTAAACCCTAAACCCTAAACACTAAACCCTAAACCCTAAACCCTACCCTAAACAGTAAACCCTATACCCTAGACCCTAAAATCCCTAAAAACCTAAACCCCAAAACCTAAACCAGAAAACCTAAACACTATATCCTATAACCCTAAACCCTAAACCCAAAACCCTAAAACCCTAAACCCTAAACCCTAAACCCTAAGCCTTAAACCCTCAACCCAAAACCCAAAACCCAAAACCCTAAACCCTAAATACTAAACCCTAAATCCTAAATCCTAAACCCTAATGCCTAAACACTAAACCCTAAACCCTAAACCCTATACCCTAAAACATAAACCTGAAAACCTAAAGCCTTAAACCCTAAACCCTAAACCCTATACACTAAACCCAAAACCAGAAAATTTAAACTCTAAAACCAAAACACAAAAACCCTAAACCCAAAACCCTAAATGCTAAACACTAAACCCTAAAAATGAAACCCTAAACCGTAAACCCTAACCCCAAAACCTAAACCCTAAATCATAAACCCTAAGCCCTAAACCTTAGACCCTAAAAACCCTAAACCCTAACCCCAAACCTTAACCCCAAGCCCTAAACCTGAAACCCTAAACCCAAAACCTAATAACCCTAAATCCTAAACCGTAAACCCTACACCCTTAATGCTAAATCATAAATCCAAAACGCAAAACCCTAAACCATAAATAAAAAACGCTAAACCCAAAAACTTAAACGTTAAGCCCTAAACGCTAAACCTTAAACCCTAAACCCTAAAACATAAACCCGAAAACCTAAAGCCTTAAACACTAAACCCTAAACCATATACACTAAACCCCAAACCCTAAAACCTAAACACGTAAAACCTAACACCTAAACCCAAAAACCTAAACGCTAAACACTAAATCCTAAACACTAAACCCTAAACCCTAGCCCTAAACCCTAAACCCAAAACCCTAAAACCTAATCCCAAAAACCTAAACCCTAGACCACAAAAACCCTAAACCATAAATCCTAAACCCTAACCCAAACCCTAAACCCTAAACCCGAAACCCTAAACCCTAAACCCCAAAACCTAAAACCTAAACCCTAAAACATAAACATCTAAACCCTAAACACTAAACCCTAAACCCAAAACCCAAAACCCTAAACCCTACCCTAACCGCTGTACCCTATACCCTAGACCCTAAAAACCTTAAACACTAAACCCTAAACCCTAAATCTGAAACCCTAAACCCTATATCCTACAACCCTAAACTCTAAACCCAAAACCCCAAACCGTAAACCCTAAACCCTAAAACCTAAAACCCTAAGCCCTAAACCCTAAACCCTAGACCCACAACCCTAACCCCTAAACCCTAAATACTAAATACTAAACCCTACGAACTAAACCCTAAAGCCTAAACCCTAAAACCCGAAACCCTAAACCCTAAACCCTAAACATTAAAACCTATAACCCTAAACCCTAAACCTTAAACACCAAACCCTAAACCCTAAACCCTAAACCCTAAACCCTAAAACCCTAAACCCAACCCTTACGCCCTAAACCATAGACCCTAAACCAAAAACTCTAAACACTAAACCAAAAACCCTAAACCCTAACCCCAAACCCTAAACCCTAAATCTAAAACCCTAAACACTAAACCCTTAAAACCCTAAACCCTAAACCCTAACCCTAACCTCAAACCCTAAACCCTAAACCATAACCCTAACCTTAAACCTCAAACCCTAAACCCTAAACCCTAAACCGTAAACCCTAAACACTAAACCTTAAAACATAAATCCCCTAAACCCTAAACCCTAAACCATAAACCGTAAAACCTTAACCCAAAAACGTAAGCCCCTAAACACTAAACCCTAAGCCCTAAACCCTAAAATTTAAACCCTAAACCCTAAACCCTAAACCCAAAACACTAAACCCAAAACCCCTAACCCTAACCGCAAACCAAATTCCCTAAACCTGAAACCCTAAACCCTAAACCTTATAACCCTAAACCCTATAACCCTAAACCCTAAACCCTACACCCTAGACCCTAAAAATCGTAAAGCCCAAACCCTAACCCCAAACCCGAAACCCTAAAACCCTAAACCACAAACCCTAAACCCTAAACCCTATAACCCTAAACCCTAAACCCTAAGCCCTAAATCATAAACCCTAAATAGTAAACCCTAAACCCTAACCCCTAAACCCTAAAACCCAAAACCCAAAACCTTAAGCCCTAAACCCTAAACCCTAAACCCAAAACCCAAAACCCAGAACCCTAAATACTAAATACTAAACCCTAAGGACTATACCCTAAAGGCTAAACCCTAAAACAGGAAACCCTAAACCCAAAACCCTAAACCCTAAAACCCAAAACCTAACCCCTATACCCTAAACCCTAAACTCTAAGCCCTAAACCCTAAGCCCTAAAACCGGAACCCTAATTCCTAAACCCTAAACCCTAACCCCAGACCCAAAACCCTAAACCCTAAATCCTAAACCCTAAACAATGGACCCCAAAAACCCTAAACCCTAAACCCAAACCCTAACCTCAAACATTAAACCTTAAACCCTAAACCCTAAACACTAAACCCTAAAACATAAATCCCTTAAACCTTAAACCCTAAAGGGTAAACCACAAACCCTAAAAACTAAACCCAAAAACGTAAACACGTAAACACTAAACCCTAAGCCCTGAACATAACATTTTAAACCCTAAACCCTAAACCCAAAACCCCAAAACCTAACCGCAAAACCTAATCCCTAAACCTGAAACCCTAAACCCTAAACCCTAGACCCTGAACCCTACACCCAAAACCCAAACCCAAACCCTAACCCTAAACCCAAAACCCCAAACCCTAAACCCTAAACCATACAAATAAAATCCTAAACCCTAAAACCTAAATACCTAAACCTTAAAACCAAAATAGTAAACCGTAAACCGTAAACCCTAAACCCCAAACCCTAAACACTAAATCCTAAACCCTAAACCCTAAACCCTAAACCCTAGACCCTAAAAACCCAAAACCCAAAACCCTAAACCCTAAAACCTAAATCCTAATCCCAAACCCTAAACCCGAACCCAAAACACTAAACCCAAAACCCTAAACTATAAACCCTATAAGCTAAAACCTAAACCCTAAAACCTAAACACCTAAGCCCTGAACCATAAACCAAAAACCCTAAACCAAAAACCCTAAACCACCCCAAACATTAAACCCTAAACCCTAAACCCAACCCTAAACCCTAAACTTTAAACCCAAAACCCTAACAGCAAACCCTAACCCCTAACCCAAAATCCTAAACCCGAAACCCTAAACCGTAAACCTTAAAAACCAAAACCTTAAACCCAAAAACCTAAACCCTAAACCATAAAAACTAAACCCTAAACCCTAAGCCCTAAACCTTAAACCCTAAATCCAAAACCCTAAACCTTAAACCCTAAACCAAAAACCCTAAACCCTAAAACCCTATCACCCTAAAACCCTAAACCCTAAGCCCAAAACCATAAACCCTTAACCCCAAACACTAAACCCCAAACCCTAAGCCCTAATTACTAAACATTAAATGCTAAACCCTAAACCCTAAACCTTAACCCCTAACCCTGACCCCTAACCCAAAATCCTAAACCCGAAACCCTAAATCATAAACCCTAAAACCATAAAAACTAAACCCTAAACCCTAAACCGTAAAACCTAAACCGGAAACACTAAACCCTAAGCCCTAAACCCTAAACCCTAAACCCAAAACCTTAAACCCTAAACTCAAAACCCTATAACCCTAAACACGAAACCCAAAACCCTGAAGCCCTAAACACTATGCCCTAAACCATAAACCCTTAACCCAAAACACTAAACCCATAAAACCCAGACCCTAAACCCTAAAAACCCTATACCCTAAACCCTAAACCCTGAACCCTAACCCCAATCCCAAGACCCTAAACCGTAAACCCAAAACCTTAAACCTAAAACCTAAACCCCAAACCCTAAACCCTAAACCATAAACCTTAAAACCCAAAACCCCAAACCCAAAACCCTAAAACTAACCCTAAAGCCTAAACCCTAAATCCAAAACCCTAAACCCTAAACCCTAAACCCTAAACCCTAAACCTTAAATCCTAAAACATAAACCCTAAACCCTAAACCTTAAACCCTAAACCCTAAAAAAAAACCTTAAACCTTAAACCCCAAACCCTACGCCCTAAAAACCCCAAACCCTAAACCCTAAACCTTAACCCCAAAACCTAACCTCAAGCCCTAAACCCTAAACTCGAAACTCTAAACCCAAAAACTTATAACCCTAAACCCTAAGCCTTAAACCCTAAACCCTAAATCCAAAGCCCTAAACCCTAAACCCTAAACCCTCAAACCTAAATCCTAAACACAAAACCCTAAACCCTAAACCCTAAACCCTAAACCATAAACACTAAACCCTAAAACCAAAACCTGAAATCCTAAAGCCCTAAAGCTTAAAACCCTAAACCCTATACACTAAACCCCAAACCCTAAAATTTATGCCCTAAAACCTAAACACCTAAACCCTAAACCCTAAACCCTAAACACTAAAGCCTAAACCCTAAACATTAAGCCCTAAACCCTTACCCCAAACCCAAAATCGTAAATCGCAAACCCTAAGACCTAAACCCTAGACCCTAAAAACCCAAAACCCGAAACCCTAAACCATAAACCCGAAACCCTAAACCCTAAACCCTATAACCCAAAACCCAAAACCCTAAATCCTAAACCCTAAACCATAAACCCTACACCCTAAACGCTAAATCTTAAAATCTAAACCGCAAAACCCAAAACCCAAAATACTAAAAGCTAAACCCTAAACCCTAAACCCTAAACCCGTAAAACATAAACCCAAAATAGAAAATGCTAAACCCTAAAACCTTAACACTAAACCCTAAACCCTACACCCTAAATCCTAAACCCTAAACCCTAGACCCTAAAAAACCTAAACCCTAAACCCTAAACCCTAACCCGAAACCCTAAATCCTAAATGCTAAACCCTAAAACCTAAACCCTAAACACTAAACCCTAAACCCTAAACCTCATTCTAAACAATAAGCCCTAAACCCTAAACCCTAAACCCTAACCCGAAACCCTAAATCCTAAATACTAAACCCTAAAACCTAAACCCTAAACACTAAACCCTAAACCCTAAACCTCATTCTAAACACAAAGCTCTAAACCCTAAACCCTAAAAACCCTAAACCCTAAACCCTAACCCGAAACCCTAAATCCTAAATGCTAAACCCTAAAACCTAAACCCTAAACACTAAACCCTAAACCCTAAACCTCATTCTAAACACAAAGCCCTAAACCCTAAACCCTAAAAACCCTAAACCCGAAACCTTAAATGCTAAACACGAAACCCTAAACCCTATACCCTATAACCCGAACCCCTAAACCCTACACCCAAAATGCTAAATCATAAACCCTAAACCCAAAACCCTAAACCCTAAACCCTAAATACTAAACACAAAACCCTAAACCCAAAACCCTTTACACAAACCCCAAACCATAAACACTAAGCCCTAAACCCGAAACCCTAAACACTAAACCCTAAATCCTAACCCAAAACCCTAAACCCTAAACCCTAAACCCTAAATCCTGGACCCTAAAAAACCTAAACACAAAACACTAAACCCTAACCCCAAACCCTAAACCCTAAGCCCTAAACCCTATAACCCAAAACCCTAAAACCTAAATGCTAAACCCTAAACCCTAAAACCAAAAACATGTACACTAAAACCCAAACACCTAAACCCAAAACCCAAAACCCAAAACCTTAAACCCTAAACCCAAAACCCTATACTACACCCTAAGCCCAAAACCCTAGACCTAAAAACCCTAAACCCTAAAACCTAAACACTAAACCCGAAATCATAAATCCTAAACCCATTAACCTGCAGCCCTACACAAAAAATCCTAAACCCAAAACCCAAAACCCTAAAACCCAAAACCCTAAACCATAAGCCCTTAACCCTAAAACCTAAGCCCAAAAACCTAAACACTTAACCCTAAACCCTAAATACTAAAAACTAAATCCTAAAGCCTAAACCCTAAAAATCTAAACCCTAAACCGTAAACCCCATAAACTTAAACCCTAAAACCTAAACCCTAATCCAAAAACCATAAACCCTAAAACCGTAAACCATAAACCCTAAACCCTAAGCCCTAAACCCCAAACCCTAAACCATAAAACCAAAACACTAAAACCTAAACACCTAAACCCTAAACCCTAAACCATAACCCCTAAAACCTAAAACCTTAAACCCTAAAACCTCAACACATAAACCCCAAACCTTAAACCCCAAACCCTAAACCAAAAACCCCAAACCACCCAAAATAGTAGACCTTAAACCCTAAACCCTACCCTAAACCCTAAACCCTGAACCCTAGACCCTAAAAGCCCTAAACCCTAAACCCTAAACCTTAACCCCTAACCCTAACCCCTAACTCGAAACCCTAAACTTGAAACCCTAAACCCTAAATTCTAAAAGGTAAACCCTAAAACACTTAACCCTAAACCCTAAACCCTAAACACTAAACCATAAACCCTAAACCCTAAGCCCTGAACACTAAACCCTAAACCCCACACCCTAAACCTTAAACTCTAAACCCAAAACCCTAAACCCTAAACCCCAAACCCTAAATCCTAAAACCTTAAACCCTATTCCCTACACCATAAACCCTTAACCCAAAACACTAAACACCAAACTCTAAGCCCTAAATACAAAACACTAAATTCTAAACCCTAAACCCTAAACCCTAAACCCTAAAACCTAAACACCTACCCGCAAACCCTTAACCCTAAGCCCTGAACCCTAAAACCTAGACCCCAAACCATAGACCCTAAATACTAAACCCTAAACCCTAACCCACTAAACCCTAAACCCTAAACCCTAAACCCTAAACTGTAGACCCTAGAAACCGTAAACCCTTAACCCTAACCCCAAACCCAAACCCGAAACCGAGACCTTAAACCGTAAACCCGAAACCCTAAACCTAGACCCTAAACCCTAAACACTAACCCTAAACCATGAACCCAAAAACCCTAAATCGCAAACCCAAAACGCTAAACCCTAAACCTAAAATCCTAAACCCTAAACCCTAAACCCTAACCCTAAACCCTAAACCCTAAACTCTAAACCCTAAAACCTAAACCCTAGACCCTTACCCCAAACCCAAAAATGAAAATCGTAAACCCTAAGCCCTAAACCCTACACCCAAAAATTTATTCCCTAAAACCTAAACCCAAAACCCAAAACCCTAAACAATAAACCCTAAACCCTAAACCCTAAATGCTAAACACAAAACCCTAAACCCCAAACCCTAAACCATAAACACTAAACCCTAAAACCTAAACCCAAACTCCTAAAGCCCTAAACCTTAAAACCCTAAACCCCTTACACCAAACCCTAAACCCTAAAACTTATGCCCTAAAACATTAACAACTAAACCCTAAACCCTAAACCATAAACACAAACCATAAACCATAAACCCTAAACACCAAATCCCAGACCCCAACAACCCTAAACCATAACCCAAAACCTAACCCCAAGCCCTAAACACTAAACTCGAAAATCTAAACCCTAAACACTAATCCCTTAACCCTAAGCCCTAAACCCGAAACCCTAAACACTAAATCTTAAATCTTAAACAAAAAACCCTAAACCGTAAATCCTAAACACTAAACCCACAAACCCAAACCCGAAATCCTAAAGCCCTAAACTTTAAACCCTATACACTAAACCCTAAACCCAAAAATTTATGCCCTAAAACCTAAACACCTAAGCCCTAAACCCAAAACCCTAAACACTAAACCCTAAACGCTAAACCCTAAACCCTTACCCAAACCCAAAATCGTAAATCATAAACCTTAAGCCCTAAACCCTAGACCCTAAAATTTATGCACTAAAACCTAAACCCAAAACCCAAAACACTAAACCATAAACCCTAAACACTAAACCCTAAACACTAAACCTTAAACCCAAACCATAAACCCAAAATCGTAAATCGTAAACCCAAAGCCCTAAACCCTAGACCCTAAAAACCCTAAACCCCAAACCCTAAACCATAAACTCGAAACCCTAAACCCTATAACCCTAAACCCTAAACCCTCAATCCTAAACCCTAAACCCTACACCCTAAACGCTAAATCTTAAAATCTAAACCCAAAACCCAAAACCCAAAACCCTAAATACTAAAAACTAAACCCTAAACCCAAAAACATAAATCCTAAACAAAAAATGCTAAACCCTAAACCTTAAACCCTAAACCCTAAACCATAAAAACTAAACCCTAAACCCTAAGCCCTGAACCCTAAACCCTAAACCCAAAACCCTATCACCCTAAACCTTAAACACTAAACCCTAAACCCTAAAACCCTAAACCGTAAGCCCAAAACCATAAACCTTTAACCCCAAACACTAAACCCCAAACCCTAAGCCCTAAATACTAAACACTAAATGCTAAGCCCTAAACCCTAAACCCTAAACCCTAACACCTAACCATAACCACTAACCCAAAATCCTAAACTTGAAACCATAAATCGTAAACCCTAAAACCCTAAAACCTAAACACCAGACCCTAAACCATAAAACCTAAACCCAAAACACCAAACCCTAAGCCCCAAACCCTAAACCCTAAACCAATAATCCCAAGTCTTAAACCCTAAACCCAAAACCCTATAACCTTATAACCCTAAACCCTAAACCGTAAACCCTAAAACCCTAAACCCTACGCCCTAAACCATAAACCCTTAACCCAAAACACTAAACCCCAAACCCTAAGCCCTAAATAATAATCACAAAAGGCTAAACCCTAAACACTAAATCCTAAACCCTAAAACAAAAGCACCTACCCCCAAACCCTTAACCCTAAACCTTGAACCCTAAAACCTAGACCCTAAACCCTAAACCCAAAACACTAAATACTAAACACTAAACCCAAAACCCTAAGCACTAAACCTTAAATCGTAAACACTAAACCCTAAACCCTAAACACGTAACCCTAAACCCTAAAACCAAGAGCATAGACCCTAAAAAACCTAAACCCTAAACCCTGAACCCTAACCCCAATCCTGAGACCCGAAAAGGTAAATCCGAAACCCTAAACCTAAAACCTAAACCCCAAACCCTAAACCCTAAACCATAAACCTTAAAACCCTAAACCCCAAACCCAAAACCCTAAAACTAACCCTAAAACCTAAACCCTAAATCCAAAACTCGAAACCCTAAACCCTAAAACCTAAACACCTAAACCCAAATCCCAAAACCCAAAACCCTACACCCTAAACCCTAAAAACAAACCTTAAAACCTAAACCCTAAACCCTAAACCCGGAATCCTAAACCCCTAAAGCTTAAAATCATAAACCCTATATACTAAACCTAAAACCCTAAAATTTATGCCCTAAAACCAAAACACATGAACCCTAAACCCTAAACCCAAAACCCTAAACCCTAAACACACACCTTAAACCATAAACCCTAAACCCTAAAGCCGAGACCCTAAAACCCCTAAACCCTAAACCCTAAACCCTAACCCAAAACCTAACCCCATGCCCTAAACACTAAACCCGAAACTCTAAACCCTAAAACTTATAACCTTAAACACTAAGCCCTCAACCCAAAACCCGAAACCCTAAGCCCTCAAACCTAAACCCTAAACCCAAAACCCTAAACTCTAAATACTAAACACTAAACCCTAAACCCTAAACCCTAAACCCTCATAAACCCTAAACCCTAAACCCTAAACCCTCATAAACCCTAAACCCTAAATCTAAAACAGAAAACCCTAAACACTAAACCCTAAAACCCAAACCTGAAATCCTAAAGTCCTAAACATTCAACCCTACACACTAAACCCTAAACCCTAAAATTTATGCCCTAAAACCTAAACACCTAAACCCTAAACCGAAAACCATAAACCCAAAACCCTAAACACTAAACCCAAAACCCTAAACCCAAAAGCCTTACCCCAAACCCAAAATCGTAAATCGTAAACCCCAAGCCCGAAAACCTGTACCCTAAAATTTATGCCCTCAAACCTAAACCTAAAACCCTAAACCCTAAACCAAAAACACTAATCCCTAAACCCTAAACCCTAAACACTTACCCCAAACCCAAAATCGTAAATCGTAAATCGTAAACTCTAAGCCCTAAACCCTAGACCCCAAAAACACTAAACCCCAAACCCTAAACCATAAACCCGAAACCCTACACCCTAAACCCTATAACCCTAAACCCTATAACCCTAAACCCTACACCCTAAACACAAAATCCTAAAATCTAAACCCAAAACCCTAAACCCTAAATACTAAAAACTAAACCCTAAACCCTGAACCCTAAACCCTAAAACATAAACCCTAAATAAAAAATACGAAACCCTAAACCCTTAAGACTAAACCCTAAACCCTAAACCGTAAATCCTAAACCGTAAACCCTAAACCTTAGACCCTAAGAAACATAAACCCTAAACCCAAAGCCCTAACCCCAAACCCTAAATCCTAAATGCTAAACCCTAAACCCTAAAAACTAAAACCTATACCCTAAAAGCTAAATACCAAAACCCTAAACCCTAAACCCTAAACCCTACCTTAAACCCTAAGCCCTAAACCCTACCCTAAACCCTAAACCCTAGACCCTAAAAACCCTAAACCCTAAACCCTAAACCCTAAACACGAAACCCTAAACCCTATACCCTATAACCCAAAACCCTAAACCCTACACCCAAAACGCTAAATCGTAAACCCTAAACCAAAAACCCCAAACCCAAAACCCTAAATACTAAACACTAAACCCTCAACCATAAACCCTAAACACTAAAACACAAACCCCAAACCCTAAACGCTAAGCCCTAAACCCTAAACCCTAAATACAAAACCCTAAATCCTAACCCAAAATCCTAAACCCTAAACCCTGAATCCAAGACCCTAAAAAACCTAAACCCTAAACACTAGACCCTAACCCCAAACCCTAAATCCTAAACCCTATAACCCTAAACCCTAAAACCTAAATGCTAAACCCTAAACCGTAAAACCTAAAACATATACTCTAAAACCCAAATACCTAAACCCAAAACCCTAAACCCTAAACCCTAAACACTAAACCCAATATGCTAAACCCTAAACTAAACCCTAAGCTCTCAACCCTAGGCCCTAAAAAACCTAAACCCTAAACACTAAACCCGAAACCGTAAATCCTAAACCTTTTAACCCGCAGCCCTAAACCAAAAATCCTAAACCCTAAAACCCAAAACCCTAAACCATAAGCCCTAAACCGTAAAACCTAAGACCAAAAACCTAAACCCTAAATACTAAAAACTAAACCCTAAAGCCTAAACTGCAAAGCATAAACCCTAAAACTTTAAACTGTAAACCCTAAACCGTAAACCCTATAAACTAAAACCCTAAAACCTAAACCCTAAACCCAAAACCCTAAACCCTAAAACCCTAAACCCTAAAACCTTAAACCCTAAGCCCTAAATCGTAAACCCCAAACCTTAAACCCTAAACCATAAAACAAAAACACTAAAACCTAAACACCTAAACCCTAAACCCTAAACCCTAAACCATAAACCCTAAACCTTAAACCCTAAAACCTAAAACCTAAAACCTAAAACCTAAACCCTAAAACCTAAACACCAAAACCCCAAACCCTAAACCCTAGACCCTAAAAGCCCTAAACTCTAAACGCTAAACCTTAACCTCAAACCCTAACCCCTAACCCTAAACCCTAAACCCGAAACCCTAAACCGTAAACCGTAAAACACTAAATCCAAAACCATAAACCCTAAACCATAAACCCTAAACCCTAAGCTCTAAACCCTAAACCCTAAACACCAAACCCTAAACCTTAAACTCTAAACCCAAAATCCTAAACCCCAAACCCTAAAACCTTAAACCCTATGCCCAAAACTATAAACCCTTAACCCAAAACACTAAACACCAAACTCTAAGCCCTAAATACAAAACCCTAAATTCTAAACCCAAAACCCTAAACCCTAAACCCTAAACACCTACCCGCAAACCCTTAACCCTAAGCCCTAAACCCTAAAACCTAGACCCTAAACCCTAGACCCTAAATACTAAACCCTAAACCCTAACCCACTAAACCCTAAACGCCAAACCCTAAACCCTATAAACCCTAAACCGTAGACCCTAGAAAACATAAACCCTAAACCCTTAACACTAACCCAAAACCCTAACCTAAAACCCAGACCTTAAACCGTAAACCCAAAACCCAAAACCTAAACCCAAAACCCAAAACCCTAACCCTAAACCATGAACCCTAAAACCTTAAACCGCAAACCCTAAACCCTAAACCCAAAATCCAAAATCCTAAACCCTAAACCCTAAACTCTAAACCCTAAAGCCTTAACCATTAACATAAACACCCAAATCCCAAACCCAAAACCCAAAACCCTAAACACTAAACCCTAAACCTTAAACCCTTACCCCAAACCCAAAATCGTAAATCGTAAACCCTAAGCCCTAAACCCTAGACCCTAAAATTTATGCCCTAAAACCTAAACCCAAAACCCTCAACCCCAAACCCTAAACCCTAAACCCTAAACACTAAACCCTAAACCCTAAACCCTAAACCCTAAATCCTAAACACAAAACCATAAACCCCAAACCCTAAACCATAAACACTAAACCCTAAAACCTAAACCCGAAATCCTAAAGCCCTAAACCTTAAAACCCAAAACCTTATACACTAAACCCTAAACCCAAAAATTTTTGCCCTAAAACATAAACACCTAAACCCGAAACCCTAAACCCCAAACCCTAAGCCCTAAACACAAGCCATAAACCATAAACCCTAAACCCTAAATCCTAGACACCAAAAACCCTAAACCCTAAACCCTAAACACTAAATACTAAACACGAAACCCTAAACCCTACACCCTAAACCTTAAACCCTAAATCCTAAACACAAAACGCTAAACCCCAAACCCTAAACCATAAATACTAAACCCTAAAACCTAAACCCGAAATCCTAAAGCCCTAAACCTTAAACCCTATACACTAAATCCTAAACCCTAAAATTTATGCCCTAAAACCTAAACACCTAAACCCTAAACCCTACACCCTAAACCCTAAACCCTAAACACAAACTTTAAACCATAAACCCTAAACCCTAAATCCTAGACCCCTAAACCCTAACCCAAAACCTAAACCCTAAACCCAAAACCCTAACCCCAAGCCCTAAACACTAAACCCGAAACTCTAAACCCTAAAACTTATAACCCTAAACCCTAATCCCTCAACACTAAACCCAAAACCCTAAGCCCACAACCCTAAACCCTAAACACTAAACCCTAAACTCTAAATACTAAACACTAAACCCTAAACCCTAAACCCTAAATCCTAAACAAAAAACCCTAAACCCCAAACCCTAAACAGTAAACCCTAAAACCCAAACCCAAAATCCAAAGCCCTAAACTTTAAACCCTAAACCCTATACACTTAACCCTAAACCCTAAAATTTATGCCCTAAAACCTAAAAACCTAAACCCTAAACCCAAAACCCTAAACCCTAAACCCTAAACACTAAACCCTAAACCCTAAACCCTAAACCCTTACCCTAAAATACAAAATCGTAAATCGTAAACCCTAAGCCCTAAACTCTAGACCCTAAAATTTATGCCCTAAAACCTAAAACAAAAACCCAAAACCCAAAACCCTAAACCCAAAACCCAAAACCCTAACCCAAAACCTAACTCCAAGCCCTAAACACTAAACCCGAAACTCTAAACCCTAAAACTTATAACCCTAAACACTAATCCCTCAACCTTAAACCCGAAACCCTAAGCCCTCAACCCTAAAACCCAAACCCAAAACCAAAAACCAAAAACCCAAAACCCTAAATACTAAAAACTAAACCCTAAACCCTAAAACATAAACCCTAAATAAAAAATGCTAAACCCTAAACCCTAAACCCTAAACCCTAAACACAAAACCCTAAACCCTAAACCATAAACCCTAAACCCTAGACCCTAAAAAACCTAAACCCTAAACCCTAAACCCTAACCCCAAACCCTAAATCCTAAACGCTAAACCCTAAACCCTAAAACCTAAAACCTATACCCAAAAAGCTAAATACCTAAACCTTAAACCCTAAACAGTAAACCCTAAACCCTACTCTAAACCCTAAGCGCTAAACCCTAGACCCTAAAAATCGTAAACCCTAAACCCTAAACCCTAAACACGAAACCCTATACCCTATAACCCTAAATCCTAAACCCTACACCCAAAACGCTAAATCGTAAACCCTAAACGCAAAACCCTAGACCCTAAACCCTAAATACTAAACGTTAAACCCTAAACCATAAACCTTAAACCCTAAAACACAAACCCCAAACCCTAAACACTAAACCCTAAACCCTAAACCCAAAACACTAAACCCTAAATCCTAACCCAAAACCCTAAACCCTAAATCCTAGACCATAAAAAACCTAAACCCTAAACCCTAAATCCTAACCCAAAACCCAAAACCCTAAACCCTATAACCCTAAACCCTAAAACCAAAATGCTAAACCCTAAACCCTAAAACCTAAAACATATACTTTAAAACCCAAACACCTAAACCCAAAACCCCAAACCCTAAACCTTAAACCCTAAACCCTAAACCCTAAACACTAAACACATAACCATAAACCCTAAACCCTACACTAAACCCTATGCCCTAAACCCTAGACCCTAAAAATCCTAAACCCTAAACACTAAACTCAAAACCGTAAATCCTAAACCCTTTAACCCGCAACCCTAAACCATAAATCCTAAACCCTAAACCTAAAACCCTAAAACCAAAAACCCTAAACTATAAGCCCTAAACCCTAAAACTTAAGCCCAAAGACCTACACCTTAAACCCTAAACCCTAAATACTAAAAACTAAACCCTAAAGCCTAAACCCAAAAGCCTAAACCCTAAAACTCTAAACCCTAAACCCTAAACCTGAAACCCTAAACCCTAAACCCTATGCCCTATGCCCTAAACCCTAAACCCTAAACCATAAACCCTAAACCATAAAACAAAAACACTAAAACCAAAACACCTAAACCTTAAACCATTAACCCTAAACCTTAAACCCTAAAACCTAAAACCTAAAACCTAAACCATAAAACCTAAACCCCAAACCCTAAACCCTAAACCCTAAACCAAAAAGCCCAAACCACCCTAAACAGTAAACCGTAAACCCTAAACCCCACCCTAAATCCTAACCCTAAACCCTAAACCCTATAACCCTAAACCCCAAAAACTAAATGCTAAAACCTAAACCATAAAACCTAAAACATATACTCTAAAACCCAAAATCCTAAACCCTAAACCCTAAACCCTAAACCCTAAACACTAAACACTAAACCCTAAACCCTAAACCCTACACTAAACCCTATGCCCTAAACCCTAGACCCTAAAAACCTTAAACCCTAAACACTAAACTCGAAACCGTAAATCCAAAACCCTTTAACCCGCAACCCTAAACCATAAACCCTAAACCCCAAACCTAAAACCCTAAAACCCTAAACCCTAAACCCTAAACCATAAGCCCTAAACCCTAAAACCTAAGCCCAAAACCCTAAACCCTAAACCCTAAACCCTAAACCATAAGCCCTAAACCCTAAAACCTAAGCCCAAAAACCTAAACCCTAAACCCTAAATACTAAAAACTAAACCCTAAAGCCTAAACCCCAAAGCCTAAACCCTAAAACTCTAAACCCTAAACCCTAAACCGTAAACCCTATAAACTTAAACCCTAAACCCTAAACGCTAAACCCAAAACCCCAAACCCTAAAACCCTAAACCATAAAACCAAAACACTAGATACTAAACACCTAAACCCAAAACCCAAAACCCTAAACCTTAAACCCTACAACCTAAAATCTAAACCCTAAAACCTAAACACCTAAACCCCAAACCCTAAACCCTAAACCCTAAACCAAAAACCCCAAACCACCCTAAATAGTAAACCGTAAACCCTAAAGCCCTAAACCCTAAACCCACTAAACCCTAAACCCTAAACTCCAAACCCTAAACCATAGACCCTAGAAACCCTAATCCCTAAACCCTTAACCCTAACCTGAAACCCATACCTTAAACCGTAATCCCGAAACCCTAAACCTAAACCCTAAACCATAAACCCTAAACCGCAAACCCTAAACTCTAAACCCTAAATCCAAAATCCTAAACCCTAAAGCCTTAACCATTAACCTAAACACCTAAATCCAAGACCCAAAACCCAAAACCCTTAACCCTAAAAAAAAAAACCTTAAACCCTAAACCCGAAACCCTAAACCCTAGTCCCTAAAAACCCTAAACCCAAAACCTTAAACCCTAACCCCAAAACAAAACCCCAAGCCCTAAAGCCAAACCCTGAAACTCTAAACCCTAAAACTTATAACCCTAAACCCTAAACCCCAAACCCTAAGCCCTAAACCCTAAACACAAAATACTAAACACTAAACCCAAAACCTAAAACCCTAAACCCCAAACACTAAACCCTAAACCCTAAACCCTAAACCCTAAATCCTAAACACAAAACCCTAAACCCTAAACCCTAAACCCTAAACACTAAACCCTAAAACCTAAACCCAAAATCCTAAAGCCCTGAACCATAAACACCTAAACCCTAAAATTTATGCCCTAAAACCTAAAGACCTAAACCCTAAACCCTAAACCCTAAACCCTAAACCCAAAACCCAAACCCTAAACCCAAAACCCTAAACACTAAACCCAAAACCCTAAACCCTAAACCCTAAACCCTAAACCCTAAACCCTAAACCCTAACCCCAAACCCAAAACCGTAAAGTGTAAAACCTAAGCCCTAAACCCTAGACCCTAAAAACCCTAAACCCTAAACCGTAAACTCTAACCCCAAACCCTAATTTCAAACCCTAAACCATAAACCCGAAACCCTAAACGGTAAACCCTATAACCCTAAACCCTAAACCTTAACTCCTAAATCCTAAACCCTAAACCGTAAACCATAAACCCTACACCCTAAACACTAAATCTTAAACTCTAAATACAAAACCTAAAACCTAAACCATAAATACTAAACACTAAACCCTAAACCCTGAACACTAAACCCTCAAACATAAATCCAAAACCTAAAATGCTAAACCTTAAACCCTAAACACTAAACACTAAACCCTAAATTCTAACCCTAAACCCCAAACCCTAAACCCTAAAGCCTAAACCCTAGACCCTAAAAAACCAAAACCCTAAACCCCAAACCCTAAAACATAAACGCTAAACCCTAAACCCTAAAACCTAAAACCTGTACCCTAAAATCCAAACACCTAAACCCTAAACACAAAACACTAAACACTAAACACTAAACCCTAAATTTGAGGCTCATTATAACTTAGAATGGTTTTAGGATTCATGCATTTCATGTACATCATTAGGAAACTCTCATGGCCCTTGAAATGTTTTCAAAATCATGAAAAATATGTTTTATGAAAGACCCAAGAAAAGGAGCCAAGCAGATTTTTAGTTAGAAATGAAAAGTTGAGAAAATGGGGACTTCGGTCGCCTGAACTAAAACCTCAGTAGCCTGAAGAATTTCTTCGATTGCCTGAAGATTAAGTTCAGTCGCCTGAAGAATTAAATGGAGAAGACAGAACTTGGCTGAGGCTCTTCGGTCGCCTGACCTTGGAACCTCAGGTAGCTGAAGTTGACACTTCAGAAGCCTGAAGTCGAGTTCGGTTGCCTGAACTCGCAGGAAAGCCTAAAAATCAGTTCTTTATTAAAAAGACACGCGAAGTATCTTATTGATCCAACGGCTGAGATTAATTCTAAGGGTAATATACTATATATTATGAATATCTAAACCCTAGAACACATGTGTAAGACACACAACAAGAAAAATAAACATCTCATTGCAAGACTTGAACCCTAGAGCTGATTTTCTGCACTTCAATCTTCTTCCATCTTCTTTAAGCAAATCTCTGCTGAAATCAAAAGGGCATTCATTCATCCAACTAAACTTTAATCTCTTTACGTGTTTATCATTAGAAAGAGGTTTTGATCTTGAGTGTGTATTCACATATAAAAACTGATTTTGAAAAGATCATGTCTTGAGGAAAACTTGTTAGCTTGGTTGATTGATTTGTGATTCAAGAAGTATATAAATACACACACACACACACACACACACATACATATACATATATATATATATATATATATATATATTGTTCATAGGGCTTCTTATTGAAAAACCTACTTTGATTAAATTATTGGAACTTGAAAGAAGCTTTGTGATTTTGATTGAGTTTGTATTCAAGACAAAGATTTTATTAACTAGTTCACTTCAAATATACTTGTGCATCTTTACAAAGTGAATCAAGAACCCCAATATACTCCAAAGCATTTCAAATATTTCTTTACTTGGGAGTTTTTAATAAAAAGGGTTTTGTGTGTTGAAGCATATCATACATAAAACGATTGTATCGTTTTCAAACATTCACGATCTTCAAGTTATATCATATGTTAATGTGCTAGGAAATTGAATTGTACTCACAAACTTTTGTTAGAAGCATTGTTTTGAGTGTTATTTTCAGATTTCATTGTAAACACGGTTCGGGTTGTGAACCGGGTGTGAGGAGAAAGCTGTACCTCTTGTGAGCAGCGAATAAGGAGGGAGTTGTACCTCTTGTAAGAAGCAGTTTGTAAGGGAAGCTCCGTCCCACTTTAAGGAGTAGGGTTTTTAGTGAATCCTTGAGTGGTTGCTCAAGGCGAGGACGTAGGCCAGGTCAGCCGAACCTCGTAAAATCGCGTTTGTCTTCTCTTTTCCTTTTACTCTTTATTTTTCGCATTATATTTAAATTGAGTATACTGCATGCATAGATTGGATTGCCACACACATACACAATTGAGTAACAAGAAGTAGTTGGTAAATTTATAAGAAGTGTGTAAAAGGAAATTAAGTTCATTAATTTTTTAATATCCAATTCACCCCCCCTCTTGAGATTACAACTTAATCAACAAACCCTAAACTCTAAACCATAAATCAAAAACACAAAACCTAAACCCTAAACCTCAAACCCTAAATACTAAAACCTTAACCCTAAAACCTAAACATGTAAACCCAAAACCCTTAACCTTAAAACCTAAACCCTAAACCCTAATCCCAAAACACAAACTCAAAACCCTAAACACCAAACCCTAAACCCTAAACCCTAGACCCTAAAAACCCTAAACCCTAACCCCAAAACCCAACCCCAACCCATAAACCCCAAACCCAAAACCCTAAACCCTATAACCCTAAACCCTAAACCCTAAACCCTAGGCCCTAAACCCTAAACCCTACGCCTTAAACCTTAAACCCAAAACCCTAAACCATGAGCCCTAATATTAAACACTAAACCCTAAACCCTAAACCACAAATCGTAAACCCTAATTCCTAAAACCCTAAACCCTAAACCCTAAACCCAAAAAACTATGCCTTAAAACATAAACCATAAACCCTAAAACCTAAACCCAAGACCCTAAAACCTAAACACTAAACCCTAGACCCAAATAACCCTAAACCCTAAACCCTAACCCCAAACCCTAAACCAAAAACCCCAAACCCTAAACCCAATAACCTTAAATCCTCAACCCAAAACCCTAAAACCTAAAACCCAAACCCTAAAACCTAAACACCTAAACCCTAAACTTTAAGCCCCAAACATCAAACCCTAAACGCAAAACTCTACCCTAAACCCTAGACCCTAAACCCTAGTCCCTAAAAACCATACACCCGAAACCCCAAACCCTAAACTAGAAACCCTAAACCCTATATCCTATAACCCAAGACAAAAAACCCAAAACCCCAAACCCTAAACACTAAACCCTAAAACCCCAAACCCTAAACCCTAAGCCCTAAACCCAAAAGTCTAACCCCTAAAACCCTAAACCAACAACCCTAAACCCAAAACCTTATAACCCTAAACCCTAAACCCTAAGCCCTAAACCCTCAACGCTAAACCATAAAAATTAAACCCTAAACCCTAAAACCAAAACCCTAAACCCCAAATCCTAAACCCTAAACCCCAAATCCTAAAACCTAAACCCTAGACCCAAAAAAACCCTGAACCCTAAATCCTAAAACCTAAAATACCAAAACATAAACCCCAAACCCAAAACCTTAAACCCAAAACCCTAAACCCTAAATCCTAAACCCAAACCCTAGACACTAAAAACCCAAAACCCTAAAACACAAAACCTAAACCCTAAAACCTAAACACCTAAACCCTAAACCCTAAATCCTAAACCCTACACCCTAAACCCTAAACCCTAAACCCTAAACCCAAAACCCTAAACCCTAAATCTTAGACCCTATAAACCCTAAACCCTAAACTCTAACCCAAAACCCTAACTCCAAACCCAAAACCCAAAAGTCGAAACCCTAAAAAAAAACTGTATAACCCTAAACCCTAAACCCTAAACCCTAAACCTCAAACCCTAAATCCTAAACCCTAAACCCTAAACCTTAAAACCTAAGCCCTAAATCCTAAACCCTAAACCTTAAACCCTAAACACAAAACCCAAAACCCAATACCCTAAACCCTAAATACTAAACACTAAACCCTAAACCCGAAACCCTAAACTGTAAACCCTAAGCCATAAACCCTAAAACCTAAAACCCAAAAATGAAAACACCAAACCTTAAACCCTAACCCTAAATCCTAAGCCTGAATCCCTAAACAAAAGAACTAAACCCTAAGCCCCAAAACCCTAAGACCAAAGCCTTAAACCCTAAACCCGAAACCTTTTACCCTAAACCCAAAACCCTATCCCAAAAACCTAACCTCATACCCTAAACCCAAAACCCTAAACCCGAAACGCTAAACCCTAAACCCTAAACCCTATAACCCCACACCCTAAACCCTAAACCCGAAACCCTAAATCCAAAGCCCTAAACCCTAAACCCTAAACCTTAAATCGTAAACCCTAAACCCTAAGCCCTGAATACTAAACACCAAACCCTAAACACTAAACCCTAAACTTTAAACCCTAAACCCCAAACCTTAATACCCCAAAGCCTAAACCCTAAACCCTAAAACCTAAAACTTAAACAATAAACCCAAAAACCGAAACCATAAACCCTAGACCCTAAACCTTAAACCCTAAACAGAAAACCCAAAACCCTAACCCTAAACCTTAAACCCTAAACTCGAAACCCTAAACGCTATAACACTAAACCCTAACGCCCTAAACCCGAAACCTTAAACCCCAAAGCCCTAAACCCGAAACCCTAAATCCTAAACACTAAACCCTAAACACTAAACACTAAACCCTAAACCCACAACCCTAAGTCCTAAACCCTAAACCCTACACCCTAAACCGCCAACTCTAAACCCTAAACCCTAACGCACTAAACCCTAAACCCTAAATCCTAAACCCTAAAACTAAAACCCTAAACTCTAGCCCCTAAAAACCCAAAACCCTAACCCCAAACCCTAACCCCAAACCAGAAACCCAAAATCTTAAACTCGAAATCCTAAACCTAAACATTAAACCCCAAACCCTAAACCCTAAACCCTAAAGCTAACACTAAACCCTAAATCCTAAGTCAAAAACCCTAAACCCTAAACCCTAAAACCTAAACCGTAAACCCTAAAACCCTAAATCCTAAACCCTAAGCCCTAAACCCAAAACCCAAAACCCTAAAACCTAAGCCTTAAAACCTAAACCATAAACCGTAAAACCTAAACCCCAAACCCTAGACCCTAAATACTAAACACTAAACCCTAAACCCTAAACCTAAACACTAAACCCCAAAGCAAAAACCCTAGACCCTAAAAACCCCAAACACTAAAAACTGAACCTTAAACCTTAAACCCAAACCCCAAACCCTAAACCCTAAACCCTAAACCCTAAACCCTAAACCGGAAACCCTAAACCCTGTAACCCTAAACCCTAAACTCTAAACCCTAAAGCCCTAACCCTAAATCCTAAATCCTAAACCCTAAACCCTAAGCCCTAAACCCAAAAGCCTAAAACCTAAAACCCTAAACCCTAAAGCTCATAACCCTAAACACTAAACCCTAAACCCAAAAACAAAAACCCTAAAACCTAAATCCTAAACCCTAAACCCTAACCCCACACCCTAAACCCAAAACCCTAAATCCTAAAAACCTAAACCCTAGACCCACAAAAACCCTAAACCCTAAATCCTAAAACCTAAAATACCAAACCATAAACCCTAAACCCTAAATCCTAAACCCTATACCCTAGACTCTAAAAACCCAAAACCCAAAACCCTAAAACTAAAAGTCTAAACCCTAGAACCAAAACACCTAAACCCTAAACCCTAAACCCTAAACCCTACACCTTAAACTCTAAACCCTAAACCCTAAACCCTAAACCCTAAACACAAAACCCTAGACCCTATAAACCCAAAACCCTAAATCCTAAACTCTAACCCCAAACCCTAACCCCAAACCCAAAACCATAAAGTCGAAACCCTAACAACTAAACTGTATAACCCTACACCCAAAACCCTAAACCCTAAACCCTAAACCCTAAAACCCTAAACGTTAAACCCTAAACCTTAAACCCTAAACCCAAAACCCCAAACCCAATGCCCTAAACCCTAAATACTAAACACTAAACCCTAAACCTGAAACCCAAAACCGTGAACCCTAAACCCTAAAACCCAAAAATGAAAAAACCCTAAACACTAAACTCGAAATCCTAAGCCCTAATCCCTAAACAAAAGTACTAAACACTAAGCCCTAAAACCCTAACACCAAAGCCTTAAACCCTAAACCCCATACCTTCAACCCTAAACCCAAGATCCTAAAAACCCTAAACCCTAAACCCTAAACCCTAAACCCAAAACCCTAAACCCTAAGCCCAAACCCTAAACCCTAAACCTGAAACCTTAAACCCTAAAACCTAATTCCTAAACCCTAAAACCCTAAACCCTAAACTCTAAACCCTAAAGCCCAAACCCTAAATCCTAAATCCTAAACCCTAAACCCTAAGCCCTAAACCCAAAAGCCTAAACCCTAAAACCCTAAACCCAAAACCCGAAACCCTAAACCTTATAACCCTAAACACTAAACCCTAAACACTAAGCCCTAAACACTAAACCCTAAACCCTAAAACTTAAACCCTAAACCCAAAAAAAAAAACCCTAAAACCTAATTCCTAAACCCTAAACCTTAACCCCACACCCTAAACCCAAAACCCTAAATCCTAAAACCTAAACCCTAGACCCACAAAAACCCTAAACCCTAAATCCTAAAACCTAAAATACCAAACCATAAACCCTAAACCCAAAACCCTAAACCCTAGAACCAAAACTCCTAAACCCAAAACCCTAAACCCTACATCTTAAACCCTAAACCCTAAACCCAAAACCCAAAACCCTAGACCCTATAAACCCTAAACCCTAAACTCTAAGCCCAAACCCTAACCCCAAACCCAAAACCATAAATCCAAAACCCTAACAACTAAACTGTATAACCCTACACCCTAAACCCTAAAACCCTAAATGTTAAACCCTAAGCCCTAAACCCTAAACCCTAAACCTTAAACCCTAAATATTAAACACCAAACCCTAAACCTGAAACCCAAAACCGTAAACCCTAAACCCTAAAACCCTAAATCCTAAACCCTAAATCCTAAGCCCTAATCCCTAAACGAAAGTACTAAATCCTAAGCCCTAAAACCCTAACACCAAACCCTTCAACCCTAAACCCCAAACCTTTAACCCTAAACCCTAGACCCTAAAAACCCTAAACCCTAAACCCCAACCCTAAACCCTAAGCCCAAACCCTAAGCCCTAAACCCTAAAACCTAATTCCTAAACCCTAAAACCCTAAACCCTAATCCCGAAACCTTAAACCTTAAACCCTAAACCCAAAACCCTGAACCCTAAAACCTGAACCCTAAAACCCTGAACCCTAAATCCAAAACCGAAACGTGAAACCCTAAACCCCAAACCCTATAACCCAAAACCCTAAACCCAAAACCCTAAACCCAAAGCCCTAACCCTCAAACGCTAAACCTTAAACCCTAAACCCTAAAACCCTAAACCCTAAACACTAAACCCTCAATCAATAACACTAAATCCTAAACCATAAGCCCCAAACCCTAAACCCTAAGCCTTAAACCCTAAACCCAAAAACCAAAACCCTTAACGCTAAACCCTAATTACTAAACCCTAAACATTAAACCCTATACACGAACCATAAACTCTAAACCTGAAACCCAAAACCCTAAACACTGTAAACCCAAACCGTAAACCATAATACCTACACCTTGAACCCTAAACACTAAACCCCAACCCATAAACTTTAAACACCAAACCCTAAACCCTAAAACCCTACACCCTAAACCCTAAACCACAAACCCTAGACCCTAAAACCCTAAACCCTAAACGTTGAACCCTAAAACCTGAATCCTAAAACCCTAAACCCTAAACCCTAAACCCTAAACCAAAAAACATAAACCCTAAACCCAAACCCTTAAACCCAAAACACTAAACCCAAGACCCTGAATGCTAAACACTAAGTCGTATACCCTAGAAACCCTAAACTCCAAACACTCAACCCTAACCTCAAACGCTGAACCTTGAAACCTAAACCCGAAAACCTGAACCCTATAACCCTAAACCCTAAACCTTAAACCCTAAACCCTAAAATCGTAGACCCTAAACCCTAAATCCTAAACACTAAACCTTAAACCAAAAATCCGAACCCCTAAACCCTAAACCCTAAACCCAAAAACCTAAACCTGAAAACTCTAAACCTTAAACCCAAAACCCTAAACAATAAACCATAACCCTGAACCCTGAACCCTAAAATTTAAACCCTAAACCCTAAACCAAAAACCCAAAACCCAAAACCCTAAACCTTAAACAATAAACCCTAAACCCTAATCTCAAATCCTAAACCCTAAAACCTAAACCCTAAACCCTAAACCCTAAACCCTAAACCCCAAACCCTTTACCCTAAACCCTAATCAAAAACCCTAATCCCAAACCCTAAACCCCAAACCTTATAACATTAAACCCTAAACCCTAAACCCTAAGCCCTACACCCAAAAACCTAAACCTTAAACCCTAAACCCAAAACACAAAACCCCAACCCCAACCCCAACCCTAAACCCAAAAACCCAAAAACCCTAAACCCTAAACCCTAAGTCCTAAACCCGAAACCCCAAATCTTAAACACTAAACCCAACACCCTAAACCCTAAACACAAAACCCAAAACCCCAAATCCAAAACCCTAAACCCTAAACCATAAACCCAACACCAAAAACCCTAAACCCTAAAACCTCAAACTCTAAACCCTAAACCCAAAACCCTACACCCTAAACACTAAACCCGAAACCCTAAACCCTAAACCATAAAACCCTAAACACTAAACCATAAATCCAAAAACCTAAAACCCAAACCCTAAACCGTAAACCCTAAACCCAAACATTAAACCCAAACACCAAACCCTAAACCCCTAACCCAAAACCCTAAACCCTAAACCCAAAACCCTAAATCCTAAACCCTAAACCCTAAACCCTAAATCCAAAAACCAAAACCCTAAACCCTAAACCCTAAACCCTAAACCCAAAAACCTAAACCCGAAAACCAACACCCCCAAACCCTAAACCCTATAATCCAACACCCTAAACCCTAAACCCTAAACCCTAAACCCTAAACCTTAAAACCCTAAATCCTAAACCCTAAACCCAAAACCCTAAACCCTAAACCCAAAATCCAAAACCCTAAACGCTAAACCCTAAACCCTAAACCCTAAAACCCTAAAACCCTAAACCCTAAACCCTAAACCCTAAACCCTAAACCCCAAACCCTCTAACCCTAAACCCTAAGCCCTAAACCCTAAACCCTAAACCCTAAGCCCTAAACCAAAAGCCCTAACCCTCAAACGCTAAACCTTAAACCCTAAACCCTAAAACCCTAAACCCTAAACACTAAACCATAAATCAATAACAATAAACCCTAAACCATAAGCCCTAAACCCTAAACCCTAAACCTTAAACCCTAAACCCAAAACCCAAAACCCGAAACACTATAACCCTAAACCCTAATCCCTAAACCTTGAACCCTAAAAACAAAACCCCAAACCCTAAACTTTAAACACTAAACCCAAAACCCTAAACCCTAAAACCCTACACCATAAACCCTAAACCTTAAACCCTAGACCCTAAAACCCTAAACACTAAACCCTAAACCCTAAAACCTAAACGCTGAACCCTGAAACCTGAATCCTAAAACTATAAACCCTAAACCCTAAACCAAAAAACTTAAACCCTAAAACCTAAACCCTAAACCCTAAACCCTAAATGCTAAACCCAAAACACTAAACCCAAAACCATAACCGTAAACACAAAACCCCAAACCCAAAACCCTAAACCCCAAATGCTAAACCCTAAGCCGTATACCCTGGAAACCCTAAACTCCAAACACTCAACCCTAACCCCAAATGCTGAACCCTGAAACCTAAACCCGAAACCCTAAACCCAATAATCCTAAACCCTAAACCCTAAAATCGCAGACCCTAAACCCTAAATCCTAAACAACAAACCTTAAACCCAAAATCCTAGCCCCTAAACCCTAAACCCAAAACCCTAAAACCTAAACCTGAAAACCCTAAACCATAAACCCTAAACTATAAACCATAAACCATAAAACTTGAACCATGAACCCTAAAATTTAAACACTAAACCCAAAACCTTAAACCCAAAACCCAAAACCCTAAACCCTAAACAATAAACCCTAAACCCTAATCACAAATCCTAAACCCTAAACACCCCTAAACCCTTAACCCAAAACCCTAACCGAAAACCCTAATCCAAAACCCTAAACCCTAAACCTTATAACCTTAAACCCTAAACCCTAAACCCTAAGCCCTAAACCCAAAAACCTAAACCTTAAACCCTAAACCCTAAACCCCAAAGCCTAAACCCTAAACCCTCAAACCCTAAAACCCTAAACCCTAAACCCTAAATCCAAAACCCTAAAGCCCAAACCCTAAATCTTAAACACTAAACCCAACACCCTAAACCCTAAACTCAAAACCCTAAACCCTAAACGCTAAACCATAAACCCAAAACCAAACACCCTAAACACTAAACCCTAAAACCTCAAACTCTAAACCCTAAACCCTAAACCCTAAACCCTAAACACTAAACCCTAAGTCCTAAACCCAAAACCAAAAATCTTAAACACTAAACCCAACACCCTAAACCCTAAACTCAAAACCCTAAACCCTAAATCGAAAACCCTAAACCCTAAACCCTAAACCCTAAACCCTAAACCATAAACCCAAAACCAAAAACCCTAAACACTAAACCCTAAAACCTCAAACTCTAAACCCTAAATCCAAAACCCAAAACCTTAAACACTAAACCCGAAACCCTAAAACCTAAACCATAAAACCCAAAACCCAAAACCCAAAACCATAAATCCAAAACCCTAAAACCCAAACCCTAAACCATAAACCCTAAACCCAAACATTAAACCCAAACCCCAAACCCTAAACCCTTAACCCTACACCCAAAACCCAAAATTTTAATCCCAAAAACCTAAACACCTAAACCCAAAACCCAAAACCCTGACCCCAAACCCTAATGCCAAACCCAAAACCCTAAAATCGAAACCCTAAACACTAAACCCTATAATCCAAAACCCTAAACCCTAAACCCAAAACCTTAAAACCCTAAACCCTAAACCCTATACCCAAAACCCTAGACCCTAAAACCTAAATCCAAAATCCAAAACCCTAAACCCTAAACCCTAAACCCTAAACCCAAAAGCCTAAACCCTAAACCCTAAACCCAACACCTTAAACCCCAAACCAAAAACCCTACACCCTCAACCCTAAATCCAAAAGCCCAAACCCTAAACCCTACACCCTAAACCCTAAAAATAAAAAACCTAAACCCTAAACCCTAAACCCTAAACCCTAAACACAAAACCGTAAACCCTAATCCTAAACCCTAAACCCTAAATGCTAAACCATAAACCCAAAACCAAAAACCCTAAACACTAAACCCTAAAACCTCAAACTCTAAACCATAAACCCAAAACCCTAAACCCTAAACACTAAACCCCAAGTCCTAAACTCAAAACCTTAAATCTTAAACATTGAACCCAACACCCTAAAACCTAAATTCAAAACCTTAAACCCTAAATCCAAAACCCTAAACCCTAAACCCTAAACCATAAACCCAAAACCAAAAACCCTAAACACTAAACCCTAAAACCTCAAACTCTCAACCCTAAACCCAAAACCCTAAACAATAAACCCGAAACCCTAAAACCCAAACCATAAAACCCTAAACCATAAATCCAAAACCCTAAAACCCAAACCCTAGACCATAAACCCTAAACCCAAACATTAAACCCAAACCCCAAACCCTAAACCTTAACCCTAAACCCTAAACCCTAAAACCCAAAACCCAAAACCCTAAATCCTAAACACTTTCCCTAAACCCTAAATCCAAAAACCAAAACCCTAAACACGAATCCCTAAACCCTAAACCCTAAAACCTAAACCCAAAAACCTACACCCCTAAACCCTAAACCCTAAACCAAAAACCCAAAAATTTAAACCCAAAAACCTAAACACCTAAACCCAAAACCCAAAACCCTGACCCCAAACCCTAATGCCAAACTCAACACCCTAAAGTCAAAACCCTAAACGCTAAACCCTATAATCCAAAACCCTAAACCCCAAACCCAAAACCTTAAAACCCTAAATCCTAAAACCCTAAACCCTAAACCCTAAACCCTAAATCCAAAATCCTAAACCCTAAACCCTAAACCCTAAACCCTAAACCCAAAAGCCTAAACCCTAAACCCTAAACCCAACACCTTAAACCCCAAACCCAAAACCCTAGACCCCCAACCCTAAATCCAAAACCCCAAACCCTAAACCCTAAACCCTAAACCCTAAACCCTAAACCCTAAACCCTAAACGAAAAAACCTAAACCCTAAACCCCAAACCCTAAACACTAAACCGTAAACCCTAATCCAAAACCCTAAACCCTAAACCCTAAACCCCAAACCCAAAACCCAAAAACCAAAACCTGAAAACCAAAACACTTAAACCCTAAACCCTAAACCCCAAAATTTAAACCCTAAAACTTAAACACCTAAACCCTAAACCCAAAACCCGAAACCCCGCACCCTAAACCCAAAAAAAAAAACCCTAATCCCTAACCCTAAACCCAAAACCCTAAACCCTAAACCCTAAACACTATAACCCTAAACCCTAAGCCATAAACCCTAAATCCTAAACCCAAAACCCTAAATACTAAACCCTAAACCCTAGAACTTGAAAATCATAAACCCAAAATCCCATACCCTAACCCAAAAACCCTAAGCCCAAGACCGTAACCCTAACCCTAAACCCAAAATCCTAAGTACTAAACCCTAAACCATAAACCCTAATCCCTAAACCCTTGACCCTAAAAACCCTAAACCCTAAACCTAAAGCCCTAACCCCAAACCCTAAACCCTAAATCCTAAACCTTAAACCCTAAATCCTAAAACCTAAATTCGAAAACCTAAACACTTAAACCCAAAACCCAAAACCCCAAACCCTAAAATTTAAACCCAAAAACCTAAACATCCAAACCTTAAACCCTAAAATCGAAACCCAAAACCCTAAAACCTAAACAATAAACCCTAAATCCTAAACCCTGAACTCTAAGACCTAAACCCTAAGCCCTAAAACCTAAACCCTAAACCCTAAACCCCAAACACTAAACCCTAAACCCTAATCCCTTAACCCTAATCCCTAAACCCTAGACCAGAAAAACCCTAAACCCTAACCCCAAACCATAAACCCTAAACCCTAAACCCAAACGTTAAACCCAAACCCCAAACCCTAAACCCTTAAACCTTAACCCTAAACCCTAACCCTAAAATCCAAAACCCAAAACCCTAAATCCTAAACACTAAACCCTAAACCCTAAATCCAAAAATCAACACCCTAAACCCTAATCCCTAAACCCTAAACTCTAAAACCTAATCCCAAAAACCTACACCTCTAAACCCTAAACCCTAAACCCTAAACCAAAAAATTTAAACCCACAAACCTAAACACCTAAACACAAAACCGTAAACCATAACCCCAAACCCTAATGCCAAACCCAAAACCCTAAAGTCAAAACACTAAACCCTAAACCCTACAATCCAAAACCCTAAACCCTAAACCCTAAACCTTAAAACCCTAAATCCAAAACCCTAAACCTAAAACCCTAGACCCTAAACCCTAAACCCTAAACCCAACACCCTAAACCCAAAACCCAAAACCCTAGACCCTGAACCCTAAATCCAAAACCCCAAACCCTAAACCCTACACTAGACCCTAAACCCAAAAACCTAAACCCTAAACCCTAAACCCTAAACACTAAACCGTAAACCCTAATCCGAAACCCTAAACCCTAAACCCGAAACCCGAAACCCAAAAACCTAAACCCGAAAACCTAAACACTTAAACCCTAAACCCTAAACCCCAAAATTTAAATCCTAAAACATAAACACCTAAACCCTAAACCCTAAACCCGAAACCCGAAACCCTATAACCTAAACCCTAAACCCTAAGCCTAAACCCTAAACCCGAAACCCTAAACCCTAAACACTATAGCCCTAAACCCAAAGCCCTAAACCCTAAATCTTAAACCCAAAACCCAAAATACTAAACCCTAAACCCTAATCACCAAACCCTAGACCCTGAAAATCCTAAACCCAAAATCCCATACCCTAACCCAAAAACCTTAAGCCCAAGACCCTAACCCAAACCCTAAACCCAAAACCCTAAGCCCTAAACCCTAAACCATAAACCCTAATCCCAAAACCCTTGACCTTAAAACCCCTAAACCCTAAACCTTAAGCCCTAACCCCAAACTTTAAACCCAAAAACCTAAACCCTAAACCCTAAACCCAAAAACCTAAATCCAAAAACCTAAACACTTAAACCCAAAACCCCAAACCCTAAAATTTAAACCCAAAAACCTAAACATCTAAACCTTAAACCCTAAAACCGAAACCCTAAACCCTAAAACCTAAACCCTAAACCCTAAATCCTAAACCCTAAACTGTAAGACCTAAACCCTAAGCCCTAAAACCTAAACCCTAAACCCTAAACCCCAAATACTAAACCCTAAACCCTAACCCTAACCCCAACCATAAACCCTAAACCTGAAGCCTTAAACCCAAAACCATAAACCCTAAATCCAAAACCCTAAACCCTAAAACCTAAACCCTAAGCCCTAAACGAGAAACCCGAAACTTTAGACCAAAAACCCTAAACGCCAAACCCTAAACCCTAAAACCCTAACCCCTAAACCCTAAACCCAAAACCCTAAATGCAAAACCCTAACCCCAAACCCTATCCCCAAACCATAAACCCAAAACCTGCAACCCTTAAGCCTAAACCCAAAACAAAACCCTAAACCCAAAAACCCTAAACCCTAAGCCCTAAACCCTAAACCCTAAACCCTAAACCCTAAGCGCTAAACCTCAAAGCCTAAACCTTAAACCCTAAAGCCTAAAGCCTAAAGCCTAAACCCAAAAGCCTAAACCCTAAACCCTAAATACTAAACCATAAACCCTAATCCCTAAACCTTAGAGCCAAAAAATCCTAAACGCTAAACCCTAAACCATAACCCCAAACCTTAAACCCTAAACACTAAAACCTTAAACCCTAAACCTTAAACACCAAATCAAAAACCCCGAACCCAAAACCCTAAACCCTAAACCCTAAACTTTCGACCCCAAACCTAAACCCTAAACCCTAAACCCTAAACCCTAAACTCAAAAACCCTAAACCGTAAACCCTAAACAATAAATCAAAAACCCTACACCTTAAACCCTAAACCCAAAACCGAAACCCTAAACACTAAACCCTAATCCCTAAACCCTAAAACCCTAAACCTTAAACCCTAAACACTAAACCGTCCACCCTAAACCCTAAACCCTAATCCCTAAAACCCTAAACCCTAAACCCTAAACCCTAAATCCAAAACACTCAACCCTAAACCCTAATCCCTAAACCCTAAACCTTAAACCCTAACCTCAAACCCTATCCCCAAACCAAAAACCCTAAACCCTAAACCCTAAACCCTACAACACTAAACCCTAAGCCCTAAATGCTAAACCATAAACCCTAAACCCTAAGCCCTAAACCACAAACCCTAAACCTTAAACCGTAAACCCAAAAGCCTAAACCCCATACCCTAAACCCTAAACCCTAAACCCTAAACCCTAAACACTAAACCCAAAGCCCTAATCCGTAAACCCTAGACCCTAAAAATCCGAAACCCTAGCCCCAAACCCTAAACCCTAAACCCTAAAACCCTAGACTCTAAAACCTAAACCCTAAATCCAAAACCCTAAACCCTAAACCCAAAACCCTAAGCCCAAAACCCTAAACCCTAAACCTTAGACCCTAAACCATAACCCCTAAACCTTAGACCCTAAACCATAACCCCTAAACCCTAAACCCTAAAACCCTAAACCCTAAAACCCTAAACCCTAAACCCTAAATCCTAAACCGTAAACCCTAAACCCTAAATCCTAAACCTTAAACCCTAAACCTTAACCCCAAACTCTATCCCCAAACCATAAACCTTAAACCCGAAACCCTAAACCCTAAACCCAAAACCCTAAACCCTACAACGCCAAACCCTAAACCCTAAACGCAAAACTCTAAACCCTAAACCCTAAGCATAAAACCTCAAACCCTAATTCTTAAATCGTAAACCCAAAACCCAAAACTAAGCCCTAAATGCTAAACCCTAAACCCTAATCTACCCTAGACCCTAAAAATCCTAAACCCTAAATCATAAAACCCTAGACGCTAAACCCTAAACCCTAAATCCAAAACCCTAAACCCTAAACCCTAAACCCTAAGCCCTCAACCCCAAACCCTAAACCTTTGACCCTAAACCCAAAACACTAAACCCTAAACCATAAACCCTAAAATCCTAAGCCTTGAAACAAAAACCCAAAATCATCAACCCTAAACTCTAAACCCCAAAACCTAAAAGCTAAAATCATAAATCCTAAACACTAAACCCGAAACCCTAAATCCAAAACCTAAACCCTAAACCCTAAACTCAAAAACGTAAACCTTGAAACCCTAACCCTAAACCCGAAACCCTAAACCCTAAACCCTAAACCCTAAAAGCGTAATCCCAAAACCCTAAACTTTAAACCCTAAACCCAAAACCGAAAACCCTAGACCCTAAAAACCCTAAACCCTAAACCCTAAACCCTAATATTTAAAAAAAAAAAAGCAAAACACATGACCCTAAACACCAAACCGTAACCCCAAACCCTAACAACAAACCCTAAACCCTATAGTCGAAACCCTAAACCCTATAACCCTAAACCCTAAACCCTAACCCATAAACCCTAAACCATAAAACCTAAAATCCTAAACACTAAACCCCAAACCCTAAACTCTAATCCCTAAACCCAAAACCCTATACCCTAAACCCTAAAGACTAAACTCTAAACCGTAAACCCTAAAACCCTAAACCCTAAACCAAAAACCCGAAACCCTAAACCCTAAACCCAAAAACCCTAATCCCAACACCCTAAACCCTAAAACCCTAATCCTAACACCCTAAACTTTAAACCCTAAACGCAAAATCCAAAACCCTAAACCCTAACCCCTAAACCCTAAACCATAAAACCTAAAACGCTAAACCCTAAACCCTAAACCCTAAACCTTAAACCCTAAACCCAGAACCCTAAACCTTAAACCCTAAACCTTAAACCTTAAATCAAAAACCTTAAACCCTAAACCATAAACCCTAAACCAAAAAACCTAAACCCTAAACCCTAAACCCCAAACCCTAAACACTAAACCCTAAACCTTAAGCCTAAACCCAAAACCCTAAACCCTAAACCCTAAACACTAAACCCTAACCCCAAACCCTAAACCCTAAACCCTAAAACCTAAAACCTAATTCTGAAAATCTAAACAATTAAACCCAAAACCATAAACCCTAAACCCTAAAGTTTAAACCCTAAAACCTAAACCTAGAACCCTAAACCCTAAAACCAAAACCCTAAACCCAAAATACTAAACACTAAACCCTAACCCCAAACGCTAAACCCTAAACCCAAACTCCTAAACCCCAAACCCTAAACCCTAAACCCTAAACCCTAAAACCCTAAACCTGAAACACTAGAACCTAAATCCAAAACCCTAAACCCAAAACCCTAATTCCTAAACCCTAAGCACTAAAACCTAAACCCTAAACCCTAAACCCTAAATACTAAGCCCTAAACCCCAATCCTTAAATCCTAGACCTTAAAAATCCTAAACCTTAAATCCTAAACACTAAACCCAGACCCTAACCCCAAACCATAAACCCTAAACCCGAAACCCTAAACCCTAAACCCTATAACCCTATACACTAAGCCCTAAACCCTAAAACCTAAACCCTAAATCCTAAACCCAAAGCCCTAAACTTCAAACCCTAAACCTTAAACCGTCAGCCCAAAATTCTAAACCCTAAATACTAAACCCTAACCCTGAATCCCAAAGCCCTAGACAGTGAAAATATGAAACCAAAAACCATAAACCCTAACCCCAAAACCCTAAACCCTGAACACTAAAACCCTAAACGCTAAACCATAAACACTAAATCCAAAACCCTAAACCCTAAACCCTAAGCCTTAAAACCTAAACCCTAAACCTTCGACCCTAAACCCTAAGCCCTAAACTCTAAACCCTAAAACGCTAAACCCTAAACCCTAAACCCTAAACTTGAAACCCTAAACCCAAAACCAAAAACCCAAAACCCTAAACGCTACAAAGCTAAACCCTAAGCCCTAAATGCTAAAACTTAATCCTTAAACCCTAAGCCCTAAACCTCAAACCCTAAAACCTAAACCCTAAATACTAAACCCTAAACCCTAATCCGTACACCCTAGACCCTAAAAATCCTAAACCCTAAACCCTTAACCCTAAAACCCTAGACCCTAAACCCTAAACCCTAAATTCAAAACCCTAAACCCTAAACCCTAAGCCCTAAACCCTAAACCCTAAACCTTAGACCCTAAACCGTAAGCCCTAAACCCTAAACCCTAAACCCTAAAACCCTAAACCCAAAACCTAAAACCCAAAACCCAAAACCCTAACCCCAAACCCTATCCCCAAACCATAAACCCTAAACCCGAAACCCAAAACCCTAAACCTTACAACGCTAAACCCTAAGCCCTAAACGCTAAATCGCAAACCCTAAACCCTAAGCCCTAAACCTCAAACCCTAAACCTTAAACCGTAAACCAAAAAGCCTAAACCCTAAACCCAAAACCCTAAGCTTTAAATACTAAACCCTAAACCCTAATCCGCAAACCCTAGACCCTAAAAATCCTAAACCCTAACCCTAAACCTACCCTCAACCCTAAAACCCTAGACCCTAAACCCTAAACCCTAAATCCAAAACCCTAATCTCCAAACCCGAAACCCTAAACCCTAAACCCTATAAACCTAAACTCTAAACCCTAAATCCTAAACCCTAAGCCCAAAACCCTAAGCCCTAAACCTTAAACCCTAAACCCTAAACCCTAAATACTATGTACTAACTCATAAACCCTAAACCCTAAACCCTAAGCCCTAAGCCCTAAACCCAAAACCCTAAAGCCCATACCCTAAACCCTAAATACTAAACACTAAACCCGAAAGCCTAAACGCTAAAGCCTGAACCCTAAAACCCTAAACCTTAAGCTCTAAACCCCAAACACTAAACCCTCAACCCGAAATCCTAAACCCTAAACCTTAAACCATATAACCCTAAACCCTAAACCCTATACCCTAAACCCTAAGCCCTAAACCCTAGACACTAAACCCTAAATACTAAACCCTAATTCCTAAAACTCTAAACCCTAAACTCTAAACCCTAAATCCAATACCCCAAATCCTAAACCCTAAACCCTAAAACCCTAAACCCTAAGCCCTAAACCCAAAACCTTAAACCCTAAATACTAAACACTAAATCTTAGGGCCTAAACCCTAAAGCTTAAACCCTAAAACCCTAAACCTTAAACCCTAAATCCCAAACCCTAAACCCTAAACCCTAAGCCTTGAACCCTAAACCCTAAACCCTAATCCCTAAACCCTAAACCCTAAACCCTAAACCCTAAACCCTAAACCCTAGACCCTAAAAACCCTAAACCCTAACCCCAAACCCAAAACCCAAAAATTGAAACCCTAAACCCTATAACCCTAAACCCTAAACCCTAAACCCTAAACCCTAATCCCTAAACCCTAAACCATGAACCCTAAAACCCTAAGCCCTAAATCCTATGCCCTAAACCCTAAACCCTAAACCTTAAACCCAAAACCCAAAACCCTAAACCTTAAACTATTGACTCTATGAGTCCAATCCGGTTTTGATAATGACAAATCACTTGGTATTTGATTTGTGCATTGAGTTTGTGAACAAGAACTATATTAAGCATGCATGGAAGGATAACAAGTCATGGAAACCTTAAAGTAAAGCATACATATCTTGGCAAGATCCATAGAACTCAAAGAATACGAGAATCAAGATGCAAGCGGCAGAGTTCAAGAACATCTTGGAAATGGGTATTTAGAACTCATGTACTTACATTTTTGTATGATTTAATTTGAGGCTCAACATAACTTAGAATGATTTTAGGATTCATGCATTTCATGCATATCATTAAGGGACTTTCATGGACTTAGAAATACTTTTAAAATAATGGAGCTAGGGTTTTAGTGAAATCATTGAGTGGGATGCTCAAGGCGAGGACGTAGGCCGGGTTGGTTGAACCTCGTAAAATTGTGGTAGCATTCCCTCTTCCTACTCTTTATTTTCTGCACTACATTATATTAATTGCATGGCATGTGGATGTTGAATCTTTACACACAATTAATTGGATAAACGGAACTCATTGATAAAATAACTTTAATTCGGTCACAAGTCCCTACCATTGATTTGTTAAATATACAAATAGGGAGTAAGTGGTAAATAGGGTCAAATAATTTTTAAAATACCCAATTCACCCCCTTATTGAGATTACACCTAAATCAACATAAACCCTAACCCTAAATACTTAACACTAAACCCTAAACCCTAAATCCTAAACCCTAAACCATAAACCCTAAAACCTAAACACCTAAACCCTAAACCCTAAACCCTAAACCCTAAACCCTAACACTAAACCCTAAACCCTAAAACCTAAAACCTAAACACCAAACCCTAAACCCTAAACCCTAAATGCTAAACCCTAAAAACCAAAAATGAAAACCCTAAACCCTAAGCCCAAAACCCTAAACCCTAGCACTAAACCCTAAACCCTAAACCCTAGCACTAAACCCTAAACCCTAAGCCCAAAACCCTAAACCCTAAATCCTAAGCCCAAAACCCAAAACCCTAAACCCTAAGCCCAAAACCCAAACCCTAAATCCTATATCCTAAACCCTAAACCCTAAACCCTACACCCAAAACCCCAAACCCTAAGCCCTAAACCCTAGATTCTAAACACTAACCCTAAACCCTAAACATTAAGCCCTAAACCCTAAACCCTAAACCCTAAACCCTAAACCATAAACCCTAAACCCTAAACCCTAATTCCTAAACCCTAAACCCAAAACCCTAAACCCCAACCCTAAACACTAAACCTTAAGCACTAAACCCTAAACCCTTAACCCTAAACCCCAAACCCTAAACCCTAAACCCTAAACCATAAACACTAGACCCTAAAAACCCGAAACCCTAAACCCTCAACCCAAACCCGAAACCCTAAACCCTAAACCCTAAACACTAACCCTAAACCCTAAAAACAAAACCCTAAACCCTAACCCCTAAACCCTAAACCCTAAACCCTAAACCCTAAACCCTAAAAACCCTAAACCCTAAACCCAAACCCCAAACCCAAAACCCAATCCCGAAACCCTAAACCTTAAACCTGAACCCTAAATCCTAAACCCTAAACCCTAAACCCAAAAACTAACCCTAAACCCTAAATCCAAAACCCTAAACCCTAAACCCTAAACGCAAAACCCTATACCCTAAAACCTAAACCCTAAAACTTAAACACCTAAACCCAAAACCCAAAACCCAAAACCCGAAACCTTAAACCCTAAACACTAAAACTTAACCCCAAACCTTAAACCCTAAACCCTAAACCCTAAACCCTAGACCCTAAAAACCCTAAACCCTAAACCCTAATCTCTAACCCCAAACCCTAACCCCAAACCCTGAACCCTAAACTCAAAACCCTAAACTCTGAACCCTATAACCCTAAACCCTAAACCCTAAGCCCTAAACCTTAAACCCTAAACCTTAAACCCTAAACCCAAAGCCCTAAACCCTAAACCCTATAACCCTAAACCCTAAACCCTAAACCCTAAAACCCTAAACCTTATGCCCTAAACCCTAAAACCCTAAACGTTATGCCCTAAACCCTAAACCCTAAACCTCAAGCCCTAAACCTAAAACCCTATACCATAAACCCTAAACCCTAAATACTAAACATTAAACCCTAAACCCTAAACCTTAAACCTTAAACCCTAAATCTTAAAACCCTAAACCCTAAACTCTAAGCCCTAAATCCAAAACCCTAAACCCTAAACCCTAAAACCTAAACCCTAAAACCTAAACACCTAAACCCAAAATCCAAAACCCTAAACCCTAAACCCTAAACCCTAGACCCTAAATGATACGAATTCCTTCCAAAATAACGAGGTACAAAAAAGAGGAACCCAAGATCGTTCTATATTCACAATTGAATGATAGACCTTGACCCGTTATTTTCGACAAACAAGAACCTTGCTATATACGACCTCAACCCATTGTTTATTGCGAAACAAGAATCTCAGTATAAGGAAGACGCCACAAACGGTGGTGGAAAACCATTTGATAAGTCGTTGGTGAACGCTATAGGAAATCCTGATAAGTTCGAATAGTTCTTCAAAGAACCGCAGAGAAATCACTCTCACAATTTCATTCAATGATCCTTTGTTCTTATAATAAGAATGCGGCATAGCTTAGGAGACAAAGCATTAAACACTTCAAACCATTCTCAACAACTCTCAACAACTTACTAAGACTTCTTTAAGATTACAAATTAGACTCAACAACTCTCAACAACTTACTAAGACTTCTTGCAAGATTAAGAATTAAATATAACACAAAAGTCAAAGGTAGGCTCAACAACTCAACAACTTACTAAGACCATGCAAGCAAACAAGTTGTCTTGC
>NW_026651750.1:0-84944 GCF_029873635.1 Malania oleifera | reverse complement strand
CAACGTAAACCCCAAAAAGCCATTAACCCTAAACACACAACACTAAACTCCTACAACCACAAATACTAACGTAAACCCTAAATCGTAAACCCAAAATCCAAAATCCTAAACCCTAAACCCTAAACCCTAAAACTTAAACTCTAAACCCTAAAACTTAAACCCTAAACCCTAAACCCCAAACTCTAAACAAAAAACCCTAAACCCTAATGCTAAACCAAAAATTCTAAACCCTAAACCCTAAACCATAAACCCTAAACCCTAGACCCTAAAACGCGAAACCCTAAACCGTAAACCGTCAACCCTAAAACCTAAATAATAAACACTAAAGCAAAAACCCTAAACCCTAAACCCTAAACCCTAAAACCTAAACTCTAAAATCTAAACACCTAAACCTACACCCTAAACCCTAAACCCTAAACCCTAAACCGTAAATCCTAAACACCCAAGCCTAAACCCTAATGCTAAACCCTAAATTATAAACCCTAAACCCTAAACCCTAGACCCTAAAAATCCTAAACCCTAAACCCAAACCCCAATCCCTAAACCCTAAACATGAAAACCTAGACCCTAAACCCTAAACCCTAAACCTTAAACCCTAAACCCTAATACCCTAAACCCTAAGTCCTAAACCCTAAACCCTAAACCCTAAACCTAAATCGTAATCCCTAAACCCCAAACCCTAAACCCTAAACCCTAAACCCTACAAACCCTAAACCCTAAACCCTAAACCCAAAACCCAAAACCCTATAACCCTAAACCCTAAACCCTAAATCCTAAACACTAAAACCCAAAACCCTATGCCCTAAACCCTAAACCCTAAACCTTAAACCTTAAACGCTAAACCCAAAACTTAAAACCCTGAACCCTAAACCCTGAATACTAAACACTAAACCCAAAACCATAAACACTAAACACCAAACCCTTAAACCATAAACCCTAAACCCTAAACCCTAAATCAAAAACACTAAACCCTAAACACTAAGCCCTAAAACCTAAACCTTAAAACCTAAGCACCTACACCCAAAACCCAAAACCCTAGACCCTAAACCCTAAACCCCAAACTCAAAACCCTAAGCACTAAAACCTAAACCCTAAACACTAAACACTAAACCCAAACCCTAAACCCTAAACCGAAACCCTAACCTTAAACCTGAAACCCTAGACCCTAAATCCGAAAACCTAAACAAAAACACTAAACACTAAACCCTAAACCCTAAACCCCAAAACTAACCCTAAACCATAAACCCAAAATCCAAAACCCTAAACCCAAAATCCTAAAACCTAAACCCTAAAACCAAAACACCTAAACCCAAAACCCAAAACCCTAAAACCCAAACCCTAAACACTAAACCCTAAATCCTAAACCCCAAAACTAACCCTAAACTATAAACCCAAAATCCAAAACCCTAAACCTTAAATCCTAAAACCTAAACCCTAAAACCAAAACACCTAAACCCAAAACCCAAAACCCTAAAACCCAAACCCTAAACACTAAACCCTAACCCCAAACCCTAAACCCTAAACCCTAAACCCTAAACCCTAAATCATAAACCCTAAACCTGAAACCTAAACCCCAAACCCAAAACCTTAAACCCTAAACCCTAAACCCTAGACACTACAAACCCTAAACCCTAAACTCAAAACCCAAAATCCAAAAACCCTAAACCTTAAAACCTAAACCATAAACCCAAAACCATAAACTGTAAACCCTTGACCCTAAAAATTCAAAACCCAAAAACCAAAACACTAAACCCCAAGCCCACGAAACCCTAAATCCTAAACCCAAAACGCTAAACCCTAAACCGAAAAAACCAAACCCGAAGCCCTAAACCCTAAACCCTAAACCGTAAAACTTGAACCTAAAACCCTAAACCATAAACCCTAAACCCTAAAACCCTAAACCCTAAACGCCCAGTCCAAAACCCTAAACCCTAAACCCAAAACACTAAACCCTAAACCCAAAACCTAAACCCTAAATCCCAAAAATGAAAACCCTAAACCCTAAACCCTAAACCCTAGACACTACAAACCCAAAACCCTAAACCCAAAACCCTAAATCCAATAACCCTAAACCCTAAATCCAAAACCCTCAACCCTAAACCCTAAACCCTAAACCCTAAAAGCTAAACTTTAAACCCGAAAACTTAAACCCTAAACCGCACACCCTAAACCCTAAACAAAAAACCCCAAACCCTAACGCTAAACCTAAAATTCAAAACCTTAAACCCTAAACCTTAAACATTAGACCCTAAAAACCCAAACCCCTAAATACTAAAGACTAAAGCCTAAACCTTAAACGCTAAACCCTAAACCCTAAACCCTAAACCCTAGACTATAAAATCTGAACACCTAAACCACAAATCCTAAACCGTAAACCTTAAACCCTAAACCCTAAACGCTAAACCCTAAACCCTAAACACTAAACCCTAAACCAAAACGCTAAACGCTAAATTATAAACCCTAAGCCCAAAATCCTAAACCCAACCCCTAAACCCTAAACCCCAAACCCTAACCCCAAACCCTAAACCCTAAACCCTAAACCCCAAACCCTAAACCCTAAACCCTAAAAACCCTAAACCCTAAACCTTAAACCCTAACCCCCCCAAACCCTAAACCCAAAATTCGAAACCCTAAGCCCTAAACACTATAACCCAAAACCCAAAACCCTAAACCCTAAACCTTAAACCCTAAGCCCTAAACATTAAACCCTAAACCTTAAACAAAAAACCCAAAACCTTAAACCCTAAACCCAAAGAGTAAATACAAAACACTAAACCCTAAACCCTAAACCCTATACCCTAAACCCAAAACCGTAAAATTTAAACCCAAAACCCAAAACCCAAAACCTTAAACCTTAAACCCTAAACCATAAACCCAAAACCATAAACCGTAAACCCTTGACCCTAAAAATCCAAAACCCAAAAACAAAAACACTAAACCCCAAGCCCGCCAAACCCTAAACCCTAAACTCGAAACCCTAAACCCTAAACCCTAAACCCTATAACCCTAAACCCTAAACGCTAAACCCAAAACCAAAAACACCAAACCCTAAGCCCTAAACCCTAAACCCTAAACCTTAAACACTAAACCCAAAACCCAAAATCCAAAACCCTAAACAAAAAATACTAAACACTAAAACCTAAACCCTAAACCGTAAAACTTGAACTTAAAACCCTAAACCATAAACCCTAAACCCTAAAACCCTCAACCCTAAACGCTAAGTCCAAACCCCTAAACCCTAAACCCCAAACACTAAACCCTAATCCCTAAAACCTGAACCCTAAATCCCAAAAATGAAAACACTAAACCCTAAACCGTAAACCTTAAACCCTGAATCCTAAACCCTAAGCCCTAAACCCTAAACCCTAGCATTAAACCCTAAACCCTAAACATTAAATGCTCCATAACCATTAAACTCTAAAACCTAAACCCTAAACCCTAAACCCTAAACCCTTAACCCTAAACCCTAGACACCAACATTAAACGCTAAACGCTAAACCCTATAACCAAAACCCTAAACCCTAAACCCTTAACCCTAAACCCTAGACACCAACATTAAACGCTAAACGCTAAACCCTATAACCAAAACCCTAAACCCTAAACCCTAGCCTAAACCCTAACCCCAAACCGTAAACCCTAAACCTTAAACCCTAAACCCTAAACCCAAAACCCTACACCCCAACCCTAAACGATAAAGGCTAAACCCTATAACCAAAACCCTAAAACCAAAACCCTATAACCCAAAACCCTAAACCCGAAACCCTTAACCCTAAACCCTAAACCCTAGACACTAAAAACCCTAAACCCTAAACCCTAAACCATAACCCTAAACCATAACCCGAAACCCGAACCCCTAAACCCTAAATCCGAAACCCTAAACCTAAACCTTAAACACTAAACCCTAAACCCTAAACCCTAAACCCTACAGCCTAAAACTAACCCTAAACCCTAAATCCAAAAACCCTAAACCCTAAACCCTAACACCAAAACCCTGAAACAAAAACACCTAAACCCAAAACCCCAAACCCTAAACACTAAACCCTAACCCAAAACCCAAAACCCTAAACCCTACACCCTAAAAACTTGAAACCCTAAACCCTAAACCCCACCACCGAAACCCTAAACCCTAAATTCGAAACCCTATGTCCTAAACCCTATAACCCAAAACCCTAAACCCTCAACCCAATACTCTAAACCTTAAATCCTGAGCCCTAAACCCTAACCACTAAACCTTAAACAAAAAACCCAAAAACCTAAACCCTAAACCCTAAATAGTAAGTACTAAACATTAAACCCTAAACCCTAAACCCTATACACTAAACCCAAAACAGTAAAATTTAAACCCAAAACCCTAAACCCTAAATCCTAAACGTTAAACCATAAACCCAAAACCAAAAACACTAAACCCTTGACTCCAAAAACCCAAAACCCAAAACACCAAGCCCGCCAAACCCTAAACCCTAAACTCTAAACCCTCAACCCTATAACCCTAAACTTGAAACGCTAAACCCTAAACCCAAAACCCCAAACCCCAAACCCTAAGCCCTAAACCCCAAACCCTAAACCTTAAAAACTAAAGCCAAAACCCAAAACCCAAAACTCTAAACAGTAAATACAAAACACTAAACCCTAAACCCTAAACCGTAAAACCTAAACCTAAAACCCTAAACCCTAAACCCAAAACCCAAAACCCTAAAACCCTAAATGCGAAATCAAAAACCCTAAACCCTAAACCCTAAAACCCTAAATGCGAAATCCAAAACCCTAAACCCTAAACCCTAAACACTAAACCCTGAACCCTAAACCCTAAGCCCTAAACCCTAAACCCTAGCACTAAACCCAAAATCCTAAAACCGTAAACCCTAAAACCATAAACCATAAACATTAAACCCAACACCATAACCATTAAACCCTAAAACCTAAACCCTAAACCCTTAACCCTAAACACTACACCCCAACCCCAAATGCTAAATGCTAAACCCTATACCCTAAACCCTAACCCCAAACCGTAAACCCTAACCCCTAACCCAACTCCAAATCCAAAAGCCCAAACCAAAACCCCTAAACCCTAAAACCTAAATCCTAAACCCTAAACCCTAAAACCCTAAACCCTAAACCCTAAACGTTAAACCCAAAACCCAAAACCATAAACCCTAAACCCAAAACCCTAAAACCCAAAACCCAAAACCCAAAACCCTAAACCCTAAATCATAAAACCTAAACCCTAAAACCTAAACATGTAAACCCTAAACCCTAAACCCTAAACCCTAAATCCTAAACACCAACCCCTAAACCCTAACGCTAAACCCAAAACCCTAACCCCAAACCCAAAACCTTAAACTCGAAACCCTAAACCCTAACCCTAAGCCCTAAACCCTAAACCTTAAACCCTAAACTCTAATACCCAAAAACCTAAACTGGAAATCCTAAACACTAAATCCTAAACCCCAAATCCTAAACACTAAACCCTAAACCCGAAAACCTAAACCCCTAAACCCTCAGCCCTAAATCGTAAACCCTAAACCCTAGAACCTAAACCCTAAAACCTAAACACGTAAACCCTAAACCATAAACTCTAAACCCTAAACCCTATACCCTAAACACTAAAGACTAAACCCTAAACCCTAAACACTAAACCCTACACGGTAAACCCAAAACCATAAACACTAAACCCTAAACCCTAAACCCTAACCCTAAACCATAATCCCAAACGCAAAACCCTAAATCCAAAACCCTAAACCCTATAGCGTAAACCCTGAACCCTAAACCGTAAATCCTAAACCCTGAACCCTAAACCCTAAGCCCTAAACCCTAAACCATAAACCCTAAACCCTAAACCCTAAACCCTAGACCTTAAAACCCGAAACCCTAAACCCGAAACCGTAAACCCTAAAACCTAAATAATAAACACTAAAGCCAAAACCCTAAACCCTAAACCCTAAACTCTAAAATCTAAACACCTAAACCTACACCCTAAACCCTAAACCATAAACCGTAAATCCTAAACACTAAAGCCTAAACCCTAACGCTAAACCCTAAATTATAAACCCTACACCCTCAACCCTAGACCCTAAAAACCCTAAACCCTAAGCCCTAACATCAAACCCTAAACCCTAAACTTGAAAACCTAGACCCTAAACCCTAAACACTAAACCCTAAACCTTAAAGCCTAAACCCTAATATCCTAAACCCTAAGTCCTAAACCCTAAACCCTAAACCCTAAACCTAAACCCTAAACCCTAAACCTTAAACCCAAAACCCAAAACCATAAACCCTAAACCCTAAACACTCAATACAAACCCCTAAACCCTAAATCCTAAACCCTAAACCCAAAACCCTAAAACCCAAAACCCAAAACCCTAAACCCTAAACCCTAAATCATAAAACCTAAACCCTAAAACCTAAACATGTAAACCCTAAACCCTAAACCCTAAACCCTAAATCCTAAACACCAACCCCTAAACCCTAACGCTAAACCCAAAACCCTAACCCCAAACCCAAAACCTTAAACTCGAAACCCTAAACCCTAACCCTAAGCCCTAAACCCTAAACCTTAAACACTAAACTCTAATACCCAAAAACCTAAACTCGAAATCCTAAACCCGAAATCCTAAACCCTAAACCCTAAACCCAAAAACCTAAACCCCTAAACCCTCAGCCCTAAATCGTAAACCCTAAACCCTAGAACCTAAACCCTAAAACCTAAACACGTAAACCCTAAACCATAAACTCTAAACCCTAAACCCTATACCCTAAACACTAAAGACTAAACCCTAAACCCTAACCTTTAAACCCTAAACACTAAACCCTAAACGGTAAACCCAAAACCATAAACACTAAACCCTAAACCCTAAACCCTAACCCTAAACCAAAACCCTAAACCCAAAACCCTAAATCCAAAACCCTAAACCCTATAGTGTAAACCCTGAACCCTAAACCGTAAATCCTAAACCCTGAACCCTAAACCCTAAGCCCTAAACCCTAAACCATAAACCCTAAACCCTAAACCCTAGACCTTAAAACCCGAAACCCTAAACCCGAAACCGTAAACCCTAAAACCTAAATAATAAACACTAAAGCCAAAACCCTAAACCCTAAACCCTAAACCCTAAAACCTAAACTCCAAAATCTAAACACCTAAACCTACACCCTAAACCCTAAACCCTAAACCCTAAACCATAAATCCTAAACACTAAAGCCTAAACCCTCACGCTAAACCCTAAATTATAAACCCTAGACCCTAAACCCTAGACCCTAAAAACCCTAAACCCTAAACCCTAACACCAAACCCTAAACCCTAAACTTGAAAACCTAGACCCTAAACCCTAAACCCTAAACCCTAAACCTTAAACCCTAAACCCTAATATCCTAAACCCTAAGTCCTAAACCCTAAACCTAAACCGTAAACCCTAAACCCCAAACCCTAAACCCTAAACCCTAAACCCTAAACCCTACAAACCCTAAACCCTAAACCCTAAACCCAAAACCCAAAACCCTATAAACCTAACCACTAAACCCTAAATCCTAAACACTAAAGCCCAAAAGCCCATGCCCTAAACCCTAAACCCTAAACCCTAAACCCTAAACCCTAAACCTTAAACGCTAAACCCAAAACCTAAAACCCTGAACCCTAAACCCTGAATACTAAAAACTAAACCCAAAACCATAAACACTAAACACTAAACCCTTAAACCATAAACCCTAAACCCTAAACCCCAAATCAAAAACACTAAACCCTAAACACTAAGCCCTAAAACCTAAACCTTAAAACCTAAGCACCTACACCCAAAACCCAACACCCTAGACCCTAAACCCTAAACCCTAAACTCAAAACCCTAAGCACTAAAACCTAAACCCTAAACACTAGACCCTAAAAGCCCTAAACCCAAACCCTAAACCCTAAACCGAAACCCTAACCTTAAACCTGAAACCCTAGACCCTAAATCCGAAAACCTAAACAAAAACACTAAACACTAAACCCTAAACCATAAACCCCAAAACTAACCCTAAACCATAAACCCAAAATCCAAAACCCTAAAACCTAAATTGATTTTCGTGCAGGTTTCAAGACTGATCGATTTTGGCGACTCAAATTTGGAGACCCGCCGATGCAATTTATAGACCTGCGGCCACCAAACGAAATTCCTCCAGAGTCTCCACCAAGACAATTGTGATGTTTTTCTTTCCCTTATTTTCCTTTTATTTTATCTTATTTTATTTTTAGTTAGTTTTCAGGTCTATTTTCTCGTAGTTCGATCTTTGTTTTCCATCATTTCACCACTTAGGTACGCCTTACTTTTCCCGTGCACAGTATTTTCTATTTCCCTTATGCTTTCACATTGAGGACAATGTTCTACTTTAGTTGGGGGGGGGATGAGCATTCGCATATGACACTGTGCACGTACACGTACTGGGTTTTATATTTCAAAAAAAAAATCAAAAAATAAAAAAATAAAAATAAATAAAAAAGAAAGAGAGAAAGAAAAGAGGAGCACTGAGGAATTACATTGCACTATGTCATGCTTAACACTTTGTATAACCTTCACATACTTGCGTATAACTTAAGAATGACACACTTGAGTCAATCATGCGTAGTTTCTCTCTATATAATTTTATGACTCCATGAAGAATTGATTGGTAGTACATTCGTGTTAATTTGACTATATAATTTCTTGTATTTACACGGCATCTCACGAGGCTGAATAAACACATTCACGTGATTCATTGCACTTAGGGTTTCCTGTGAGCACTGAGAGAGCACCCGTGACGACTATGACACCTTTGTGAGATATTCTTGAGCTATTTATCGTCCTTTTGAGCTTTAATATCAAATCAGAGTTCATAGAACTCAATTCTCTTTTTCTGGATGATTCCTTGTACACTAGTCTTTATTTTTGATTTGCCAGCCTAGAGGTGACACCTAGTGGGGAGATAGAAACCTAGGTCTTGTAGCCTACTCAAAATGTGAAGGCTGAGCCACCCCTAGAGATAAACTTAATTCATGGACCCCTATTCGAGCTCAATTCCCATTGATGGTATGAAGATTACAAAAGAAGTGTTATAATGTCCTTATTGATCAAGAAAAGACAGAAAATGAAGAATGAGCAGAAAAAAAAGAATAAGCAACACATATGCGCATGAAATGAAATGTCAATGCCGGCCCAAATACATATCACAAAAAGTCAAGGACGACACATATTTTCCACGTATGAAGATTCTTCAACCGATTAATGCCTCAGATGTATTCACGACAAGTTTGTGAATGAGTTGATCTAGGGTGGTTTCGGTTGGATATGGCGAGTAGGTGAGAAGATGCTAGGGTGAAGGACCCGACACCTCACAGATATGCTAGATCCTTTCCAGACTAGTCCACTCCATATACTTAGCATTGTTCCTTTTAATATGTGGGATGTTTGATCGCGACACTCCTCCTCACATATGATGAGTGAACCCATTTTCTTTGAGTGATTTTGAGGGTATACCAGTTAGGCTGAGTCAAAGCGACCGTTCTGTAGGTGTCCATTGGCATCCTAGGTGTACTGAGTCACACATATCACACACACACCTCGAGAGTTTACCTGTCTATACTCGAACTTATATGATTGCATTAACTCTGAATGTGCCACTGATTAACTTCATGTGAGTATACTGCTCTCAAATCACATATAAACGATGAAACTTGCATGGGTGACGTGTTTTGGAGTCGTGTGCATTGAATATGAACGAGCTTGTGTGAAATTCAATTATGTTCTTGTATGTGAAATGGTATACTATTGCCGCATGTGCATTGATTTCATGATTACTGGAGTATGTAGTTGTAGATGCCACCGTGAGATTCATTCACGTCATTTGCTAGAGACTAGCAAAACGTTAGTTGGGGGGTGTGATTACGCGCCGAAACTGCGTAATTGGACGCTTAACCCGGGCTTTACGATTTATATTTTTAATTAAATGTCCAAAATTGTTTAATATTTTAATAAAGTGCCAAAATTATCAATCTTGAACTTTATTGTACTATTTATGAAGTTTTGGTAATTTTTTGTCGCAGGAAAATTCCCGGGAATCAAAACCAACACCTGTTTGTATTTTATACATAACTTTTTCATCCGAACTCCGATTGAGACGATTCAAATTTTTGAAGAAAGAGGAAAGGATTATCTACAACTTTCGTGTTTTGTGTTTTGTGAGATACAGGCTCGAGAAGAGCAGAATTCGCAATAAACATAGAATGAAAAAAATAAAAAATATAGCAATTCGGGTTTCCTATTCGGGTCTAGGGCTTTCCCCCCTATCCTATTTAACCCTTATCTTTCTCTTCCTGCATAGGCAGCCCCCATGGCTCCCCATTCTCCTCTTCTTCTTATTCTTCTTCTTTTTCTTCTTCTTCTTTAGTTTGTTTTATTTGTTCTTTTCAATTCTGCTTTGCTCTTTGTCTCTTCTCTCTTATTCTTCCCTGCTCTCCTTCTTCTCTTCTCTCCAATTTCTTTGCTTTCTCTTACCCAACCTCCAGCCTCTCTGTTGTACGTGAATCAAAAAAACCACCCGTGAGCCTCCACGAGCTGCTGCACAGTCCATAGCACAGCACCCTGCTGCCACGGCCTAAAGCTTTCATGGCTTTTCTTTTTCTCTCTCTCATCTTTTCTTTCTTTTTATATAATTTTTGGTTAGTTGAATAAGTGTTAAATGTTATCTTTTGAAGATTATTTAAAGTTTTGAATTTGAATATTGTGTTAGTCGGATAATTGTTAAGTATTAATTTTTTATTGGGTTATTTGAAATTTTGAATTGCGAATGTTTTTAATTTTTGGTTCTTTTTGAAGCTCAGCTTAATTAGGGTCATATTTATCAAAGTTTGCATTTTTATTGTGTTTCGATAGCATTTAAATTTAGGTTTTTGTTTGTGTTTTTTTTATTTTGGTTCGAGTTCTTGATTTTTGTTAAAGTTTCGATTTTTAATGTGTGCGTGTGTGATTGAGTTTCCATTATGTGCTTTAATTCCATGATTGATGTTACCATTTTTAATTAGTGCGTGTTTCGATGTTTCCTTAGGTAGATTAGAGTTTCCATTCTTGCATGTTTTAGTTCCATGTTTTAGGTTTCCAGTTTTTATTAACGCGTGTCCTAATGTTTCTTTAAGTAGACGTAGGATTTCTATTCTTGTTTTCTTTTATTTAGTGCATGTTAGTTTAGAGTTTTAAATTACGTGTCATTTAATTCATCAAAAGTGAAATTGAACAATCTTGAAAAACCCTGAATCTGAACCGAGTTCAGTGCATTTTTGTTTTCGATTGGACGAACGTAAAATTTGAGATTAAACGCATTCCCTGAGGAGACGATCTAGCCCTTGGGCTTAATATTACACGATAGAACTCCTATACTTGGGATAGCTTTCGAGCTGCTCATTTTTCGAGTGAGTCAAGTTTTTGGCGCCGTTGCCGGGGAATGTCGTTCTTAGTTTCAACTTTGCGTTTTTCCCATCATTTTTATTAGTTTTAAGAAAGAAAAAAAAAAGCAGAAAACAAAAAAAAAGAAAAAAAATTTTGAGTTTTGAAAAATGGCTGCACCTGCACCGCGCACGATAATGGATTTTTTGCAGCTTGAATATGCCACTGCATCCTCTTCCACTATTTTGCCTTATGATGAGCTTAATTTTATGATGCAGCGCGGGAGAACGTCGTTGCTACCCGAGTTCTACGGGACAGAATCTGAGTGCCCATATCAGCACTTAGCAGAGTTTGAATTAACCTGCAATATGTTTTTCTCTCATGCTAAAACTGATGAATCTATTCGACTAAATTTATTTCTTGCTACTTTGCAGGATAGGGCACTGATCTGGTTTCATTCCTTAAGACCTCACTCCATCATTAATTGGGTTGATATGGAGCGTGAATTCCTGCATGCATTTTGTCCCTTACAGAAAACTCAATTTTTGCAGGAACAGATTCTTAATTTTGTGCAGCAAGATGACGAGACATTTCAGGCTTGCTGGGAGCGATTCAAGGATTTACTAAGCACTTGTCCACATCATGGGTTTGACTCATGGAGGTTAGTTGATTGTTTTTATACTGCTCTTACCCCTGATTGCAAGTGTTTTGTCCAGACTATGTCTAATGGAGAGCCCGTCAGCGAGGATCCAGATCAAGTATTATCATTCTTTGATTACTTAGCTGACAATGTCCCACAGTGCAACACACGATACACTCAGGCACCCATGACTGCACATCCTATCAGCACAATTAGTGGTGGTAATGCATATGAACCACCAAACTGCCCGGATATTCCTCCGCCTCAATACCAGCCACCACAGATCCCTCAGAGCTGTACGCCGTCGGAATTTTTGGAGGATAGCATAACTCAGATGGCGAACATGCTCCAGCAGTTCATGCAAACTCAAGTCGATCATAATAATGAATTGCGGGACACCATTAATGCGATAAGCACACAGTTGGACATCTTAGAAAACGAGGAAACACTCGCAGAACTTCAGCCTAGTTCTCAAGAGTACCAGCAACCGCAACAACAAATACATGATGTTTCTCTTGAGACAGCAGAGGCCACCATCACCTTCAGTAGCGAGAAAGACGATCCCCAATCTGAAATGCTCATCACCGAGCAAATAGTTGTCCCAACACCGGAAGTTACGGCTGAAATAGATGAATTCAAAGAAAAATCAGAGGAAACGAGCCCACAAGCGGAGCAGTTAGTTTATAAGGAGACTGATACTCATACGGAGTACCAACCTGTGGTACCTCATACTCCGAGCTCAGAAACCATGGAACCGTCATCCCCGCCTGAATCAGATGTTAAGGAGCCTAATGAGGACGCAGACTCTTGCAGTGGTATGATGATATGTACACCCGATAAAGAGGGTGACCAGTCTGGTAAGCTTATAATTTTCAAAGAACCAGGTAAAACCTTTAATGTTAATGCTTCTGAAGAACTACAGGTAGTTGCTCCAATAACTTCCCATCACACGTTAGTTCGTAAAGAAGCAAATTTCCTAGAAACGATGTTGAATAAAGACCCTTTCTTGTCAACACAAGAGGGTCGACTTGCACACAAATTGTTTGGTATTTTGACACGCATTAATTTATCTGAGGTTGATTTTCGTGCAGGTTTCAAGACTGATCGATTTTGGCGACTCAAATTTGGAGACCCGCCGATGCAATTTATAGACCTGCGGCCACCAAACGAAATTCCTCCAGAGCCTCCACCAAGACAATTGTGATGTTTTTCTTTCCCTTATTTTCCTTTTATTTTATCTTATTTTATTTTTAGTTAGTTTTCAGGTCTATTTTCTCGTAGTTCGATCTTTGTTTTCCATCATTTCACCACTTAGGTACGCCTTACTTTTCCCGTGCACAGTATTTTCTATTTCCCTTATGCTTTCACATTGAGGACAATGTTCTACTTTAGTTGGGGGGGGGATGAGCATTCGCATATGACACTGTGCACGTACACGTACTGGGTTTTATATTTCAAAAAAAAAATCAAAAAAATAAAAAAATAAAAAATAAATAAAAAAGAAAGAGAGAAAGAAAAGAGGAGCACTGAGGAATTACATTGCACTATGTCATGCTTAACACTTTGTATAACCTTCACATACTTGCGTATAACTTAAGAATGACACACTTGAGTCAATCATGCGTAGTTTCTCTCTATATAATTTTATGACTCCATGAAGAATTGATTGGTAGTACATTCGTGTTAATTTGACTATATAATTTCTTGTATTTACACGGCATCTCACGAGGCTGAATAAACACATTCACGTGATTCATTGCACTTAGGGTTTCCTGTGAGCACTGAGAGAGCACCCGTGACGACTATGACACCTTTGTGAGATATTCTTGAGCTATTTATCGTCCTTTTGAGCTTTAATATCAAATCAGAGTTCATAGAACTCAATTCTCTTTTTCTGGATGATTCCTTGTACACTAGTCTTTATTTTTGATTTGCCAGCCTAGAGGTGACACCTAGTGGGGAGATAGAAACCTAGGTCTTGTAGCCTACTCAAAATGTGAAGGCTGAGCCACCCCTAGAGATAAACTTAATTCATGGACCCCTATTCGAGCTCAATTCCCATTGATGGTATGAAGATTACAAAAGAAGTGTTATAATGTCCTTATTGATCAAGAAAAGACAGAAAATGAAGAATGAGCAGAAAAAAAAGAATAAGCAACACATATGCGCATGAAATGAAATGTCAATGCCGGCCCAAATACATATCACAAAAAGTCAAGGACGACACATATTTTCCACGTATGAAGATTCTTCAACCGATTAATGCCTCAGATGTATTCACGACAAGTTTGTGAATGAGTTGATCTAGGGTGGTTTCGGTTGGATATGGCGAGTAGGTGAGAAGATGCTAGGGTGAAGGACCCGACACCTCACAGATATGCTAGATCCTTTCCAGACTAGTCCACTCCATATACTTAGCGTTGTTCCTTTTAATATGTGGGATGTTTGATCGCGACACTCCTCCTCACATATGATGAGTGAACCCATTTGCTTTGAGTGATTTTGAGGGTATACCAGTTAGGCTGAGTCAAAGCGACCGTTCTGTAGGTGTCCATTGGCATCCTAGGTGTACTGAGTCACACATATCACACACACACCTCGAGAGTTTACCTGTCTATACTCGAACTTATATGATTGCATTAACTCTGAATGTGCCACTGATTAACTTCATGTGAGTATACTGCTCTCAAATCACATATAAACGATGAAACTTGCATGGGTGACGTGTTTTGGAGTCGTGTGCATTGAATATGAACGAGCTTGTGTGAAATTCAATTATGTTCTTGTATGTGAAATGGTATACTATTGCCGCATGTGCATTGATTTCATGATTACTGGAGTATGTAGTTGTAGATGCCACCGTGAGATTCATTCACGTCATTTGCTAGAGACTAGCAAAACGTTAGTTGGGGGGTGTGATTACGCGCCGAAACTGCGTAATTGGACGCTTAACCCGGGCTTTACGATTTATATTTTTAATTAAATGTCCAAAATTGTTTAATATTTTAATAAAGTGCCAAAATTATTAATCTTGAACTTTATTGTACTATTTATGAAGTTTTGGTAATTTTTTGTCGCAGGAAAATTCCCGGGAATCAAAACCAACACCTGTTTGTATTTTATACATAACTTTTTCATCCGAACTCCGATTGAGACGATTCAAATTTTTGAAGAAAGAGGAAAGGATTATCTACAACTTTCGTGTTTTGTGTTTTGTGAGATACAGGCTCGAGAAGAGCAGAATTCGCAATAAACATAGAATGAAAAAAATAAAAAATATAGCAATTCGGGTTTCCTATTCGGGTCTAGGGCTTTCCCCCCTATCCTATTTAACCCTTCTCTTTCTCTTCCTGCATAGGCAGCCCCCATGGCTCCCCATTCTCCTCTTCTTCTTATTCTTCTTCTTTTTCTTCTTCTTCTTTAGTTTGTTTTATTTGTTCTTTTCAATTCTGCTTTGCTCTTTGTCTCTTCTCTCTTATTCTTCCCTGCTCTCCTTCTTCTCTTCTCTCCAATTTCTTTGCTTTCTCTTACCCAACCTCCAGCCTCTCTGTTGTACGTGAATCAAAAAAACCACCCGTGAGCCTCCACGAGCTGCTGCACAGTCCATAGCACAGCACCCTGCTGCCACGGCCTAAAGCTTTCATGGCTTTTCTTTTTCTCTCTCTCATCTTTTCTTTCTTTTTATATAATTTTTGGTTAGTTGAATAAGTGTTAAATGTTATCTTTTGAAGATTATTTAAAGTTTTGAATTTGAATATTGTGTTAGTCGGATAATTGTTAAGTATTAATTTTTTATTGGGTTATTTGAAATTTTGAATTGCGAATGTTTTTAATTTTTGGTTCTTTTTGAAGCTCAGCTTAATTAGGGTCATATTTATCAAAGTTTGCATTTTTATTGTGTTTCGATAGCATTTAAATTTAGGTTTTTGTTTGTGTTTTTTTTATTTTGGTTCGAGTTCTTGATTTTTGTTAAAGTTTCGATTTTTAATGTGTGCGTGTGTGATTGAGTTTCCATTATGTGCTTTAATTCCATGATTGATGTTACCATTTTTAATTAGTGCGTGTTTCGATGTTTCCTTAGGTAGATTAGAGTTTCCATTCTTGCATGTTTTAGTTCCATGTTTTAGGTTTCCAGTTTTTATTAACGCGTGTCCTAATGTTTCTTTAAGTAGACGTAGGATTTCTATTCTTGTTTTCTTTTATTTAGTGCATGTTAGTTTAGAGTTTTAAATTACGTGTCATTTAATTCATCAAAAGTGAAATTGAACAATCTTGAAAAACCCTGAATCTGAACCGAGTTCAGTGCATTTTTGTTTTCGATTGGACGAACGTAAAATTTGAGATTAAACGCATTCCCTGAGGAGACGATCTAGCCCTTGGGCTTAATATTACACGATAGAACTCCTATACTTGGGATAGCTTTCGAGCTGCTCATTTTTCGAGTGAGTCAACCCTTGACTCCAAAAACCCAAAACCCAAAACCCCAAGCCCTCCAAACCCTAAACCCTAAACTCGAAACCCTAAACTCTAAACCCTCAACCCTATAACCCTAAACCCGAAACGCTAAACCCTAAACCCAAAACCCCAAACCCCAAACCCTAAGCCCTAAACCTCAAACCCTAAACCTTAAAAACTAAACCCAAAACCCAAAACCCAAAACTCTAAACAGTAAATACAAAACACTAAACCCTAAACCCTAAATCGTAAAACCTAAACCTAAAGCCCTAAACCCTAAACCCTAAACCCAAAACCCTAAAACCCTAAATGCTAAATCGAAAACCCTAAACCCTAAACCCTAAACACAAAACCCTGAACCCTAAACCCTAAGCCCTAAACCCAAAACCCTATCACTAAACCCTAAATCCTAAAACCGTAAACCCTAAAACCCTAAACCATAAACATTAAAACCAACACCATAACCATTAAATCCTAAAACCTAAACCCTAAACCCTAAACCCTAAACACTACATCCCAACCCTAAATGCTAAATGCTAAATGCTAAACTCTATACCCAAAACCCTAAACCCTAAACCCTAACACCAAACCGTAAATTGCAAAACCTAAGCCCTAACCCAACTCCAAACCCAAAAGCCCAAACCAAAAACCCTAAACCCTAAACCCCATAACCCGAAACCCTAAACCCTAAAACCTAAACCCCAAACCCTAAACCCTAAAACCCTAAACCCTAAACCCTAAACGGTAAACCCAAAACCCAAAACCCAAAACCAAAAACCCTAAACCCTAAACACTGAATACAAACCCCTAAACCCTAAACCCTAAACTCAAAACCCTAAAACCCAAAACCCTAAACCCTAAACCCTAAACCCTAAATCCTAAAACCTAAACCCTAAAACCTAAACATGTAAACCCTAAACCCTAAATCCTAAACACCAACCCCTAAACCCTAACGCTAAACCCTAAACCCTAACCCCAAACCCAAAACCTTAAACTCGAAACCCTAAACCCTAACCCTAAGCCCTAAACCCTAAACCTTAAACCCTAAACTCTAATACCCAAAAACCTAAACTCTAAAACCTAAACACTAAACCCTAAACCCCAAATCCTAAAACCTAAAACCTAAACTCGAAAACCTAAACCCTTAAACCCTCAGCCCTAAATCGTAAACCCTAAACCCTAGAACCTAAACCTTAAAACCTAAACACGTAAACCATAAACCATAAACCCTAAACCCTAAACCCTATACCCTAAACACTAAATACTAAACCCTAAACCCTAACCTTTAAACCCTAAACACTAAACCCTAAACGGTAAACCTTAAACCCTAAACACTAAATCCTAAACCCTAAACCCTAACCCTAAACCATAACCCCAAACCCAAAACCCTAAATCCAAAACCCTAAACCCTAAAGCATAAACCCTAAAGCCTAAAACCTAAACCCTAAAACAGAAACACCTAAACCATAAACCATTAACCCTAAATCGTAAACACTAAACCTTAAACCCTAAACCCTAAATCCTGAACCCTAGAACCTAAACCCTAAAACCTAAACACCTAAACCCTAAACCATGAACCCTCAACCACAAACACTATACCCTAAACCCCAACCCTTAAACCCTGAATGTTAAACCCTAAACCTTAAACGCAAAACCCTAACCCCTAAACCCTAACCCTAAACCATAACCCTAAACCCTAAACCCAAAACCCTGAACCCTAAACCCTGAACCCTAAACCCAAAATCCTAAAATCGAAACCCTAAAACTGAAACACCTAAACCCTAAACCCTAAACACTAAATGCTAAACCCTAAACACTATACACTAACCCTAAACCCTAAACCCTAAACCGTAGACCCTAAAAACCCAAAAGACAAAACCTTATACCCTAAACCCAAACCCTAACCCCAAACCCTAAATCGTAAACCCGAAACCCTATACCCTAAACCCTATAACCCTAAACCCTAAACCCTAAACCCTAACCCCTAAACCCTAAGCCCTAAACACTAAACCATAAACCCAAAACCCTAAACCCAAAACCCTAAATACTAAACACTAAAGCCTAAAGCCTAAAACCCAAAACCCAAAACACTAAATCCAAAACAATAAACCCTAAACACCTAAACCCCTAAACCCTAAACCCTAAACCCTAAACCCTAAATCGCAAACACTAAACCCTAAACCCCAACGCTAAACCCTAAACCCTAAAAAGCCTAAATCCTAAACCCTATACCCTAGTCCCAAACACCAAACCCTAAACCCTAAACCCTACTACCCTAAACCCTCAACCCTAAATCCTAAACACTAAACACTAAACCCTAAACCCTAAACCCTAAACCCTAACCCTAAACCCTAAGCCCTAAACCCTAAACCCTAAACCCTAGACCCAAGAAACCCAAAACATTAAACCCTAAACCCTAACCGCAAACCCAAAACCCTAAACCCGAAACCCTAACCCCTAAACCCTAAACCCTAAACCCTGAATCCCAAAACCCTAAACACTAAACCCTACATCAAAAACCCTAAACACCAAACCCTAAACCCTTAACCCTAAAACCTGAACACTAAAACCTAAACACCAAAACCCTAAACCCTAAATCCTAAATGCTAAACCCTAAAACTTAAACACTAAATCCTAAACCCTAATGCTACACCCTAAACCCTAAACCCTAAACTCTAAACCATAAACCCTAAAACACCTAAACCCTAAACCCTAAACCCTAACCCCAAACCCAGAACCCTAAACGCGAGGCCATAAACCCTAAACCTTAAACCCTAAACCCTAAACCCTTATACCCTAAACCCTAAACCCTAAATCCTAAGCAGTTGACCGTAAACCCTAAATCCCAAACCCTAAACCGTAAACCCTAACACTAAACCCTAAACCCTAAACCCTATAACCCTAAACCCTAAACACTAATCCCTAAACGCTAAATCCTAAAACCTTAAACCCAAACCCTAAACCCTAAACACTACACCCCAACCCTAAACACTAAATGCTAAACCCTATACCCAAAACCCTAAACCCTAAACCCATAAAACTAAACCCTAAACCCAAAACCCAAACCCCAAACCGTAAACCCTAAACCCTAACCCCTAACCCAACTCCAAACCCAAAAGCCTAAACCCAAAACACTAAACCCTATAACCCGAAACCCTAAACCCTAAAACCTAAACCCTAAACCCTAAACCCTAAAACATTTAACCCTAAACCCCAAACCTTAAACCGAAAACCCAAAATACGAACCCAAAACCCTAAAATCCTAAACCCTAAACCCTAAACCCTAAACACTACACCCCAACCCTAAACACTAAACGCTAAACCGTATACCCAAAACCCGAAACCCTAAACCTTATACCCTAAACCCTAAAACCTAAACCCTAACCCCAAACCATAAACCGTAAACCCTAACCCCAAACCCAACACCAAACCCAAAACCCTAAACCCTAAACCCTAAACCCTAAACCCTAAACCCTAAAACCCTAAACCCTAAACCCTAAACCTTAACCCCAAAACCAAAAACCATAAACCCTAAACCCTAAATACAAACCACTAAACCCTAAACCCAAAACCCAAAACCCAAAACCCTAAAACCCTAAACCCTAAACCCTAAATCCAAAAGCTTAAACCCTAAACCCTAAACTCTAAATCCAAAACCCAAAACCCTCAACCCTAAACCCTAAACCCTAAGTCCTAAAACCTAAACCCTAAAACCTAAACACCTAAACCCTAAACCCTAAACACTAACCCAAAACCCTAACACTAAACCCTAAACCCTAACCCCAAACCAAAAACCCTAAACCCGAAACCCTAAACCCTAAACCCTAAGCCCTAAACCCTAAACCCTAAACCTTAAACCCTAAACTCTAATACCCTAAAACCTAAACTCCAAATCCTAAACACTAAACCCTAAACCCCAAATCCTAAACCCTAAACCCTAAACCCTAAACCCGAAAATCTAAACCCCTAAACCCTAAGCCCTAAATCCTAAAGCCTAAATGCTAGAACCTAAACCCTAAAACCTAAACACCTAAACCCTAAACCATAAACCCTAAACCCTAAACCCTATACTAAAACCTCTAAACCCTAAACACTAAACCCTAAATACTAAATCCTAAACCATAAACACTAAACCCTAAACCCTAAACCCTAAACCGTAAAACCTTAATCCTAAACCCTAAAACCGAAACACCTAAACCCTGAACCATTAACCCTAAATCCTAAACACTAAACCCAAATCCGTAAACCCTAAATCCAAAACCCTTAACCCTAGAACCTAAACCCAAAAACCTAAACACCTAAACCCTAAACCATAAACCCTAAACCCTAAACACTATACCTTAAACCCTAACCCTTAAACCCTGAACACTAAACACTAAATGTTAAACCCTAAACCCAAAACCTTAAACCATAAACCCTAAACCCTAACCCTAAACCATAACCCTAAACCCTAAAACCAAAACCCTAAACCATAAATCCAAAACCCTAAACCCTAAACCCAAAACCCTAAACCTTAAAATCGAAACCCTAAAACCGAACTAGCTAAACCCTAAACGCTTAACCCTAAACCCTAAACACTAAACCCTAAACCCAAAACCGTAAACACTAAACCCTATACCCTAACCCTAAACCCTAAACCCTTAGACCCTAAAAACCCAAAACACTAAACCCTAAACCCTAAACCCAAACCCTAACCCCAAATCCTAAACCGTAAACCTGAAACCCTATACCCTAAACCTTATAATCCTAAACCCAAAACCCTAAAACCCTAAACCCTAAACCCTAAACCCTAAACACTACACCCCAACCCTAAACGCTAAACGCTAAACCCTATCCCCAAAACTCGAAACCCTAAACCCTAAACGCTAAACCCTAACCCCAAACCGTAAACCCTAAACCCTAACCCCTAACCCAACTCCAAACCCAAAACCCAAAACCCTAAACCGTATAACCCGAAACCCTAAACATTAAAACCTAAACCCTAAACCCTAAACCCTAAAACCCTAAAACGTAAACTCTAAACCTTAACACCAAAACCCAAAACCATAAACCCTAAACACTAAACCCTAAATACAAACCACTAAACCTTAAACCCTAAACCTTAAAACCCAAAACCCTAAACCCTAAACCCTAAATCCAAAACCTTAAACCCTAAACCCTAAACACTAAATCCAAAACCCTAAACCCTAAACCCTAAACCCTAAACCCTAAATCCTAAAACCTAAACCCTAAAACCTAAGCACCTAAACCCTAAACCCTAAACCCTAAACCCTAAACCCTAAATCCTAAACACTAACCTCTAACCTCTAAACCCTAACGCCAAACCCAAAACCCTAACCCCAAACCAAAAACCCTAAACCCGAAACCCTAAACCCTAAACCCTAAGCCCTAAGCCCTAAACCCTAAACCTTAAACCCTAAACTCTAATACCCCAAAACCTAAACTCCAAATCCTAAACACTAAACCCTAAACCCTAAACCCTAAACCCTAAACCCCAAAAATCTAAACCCTAAACCCTAAGCCCTAAATCCTAAAGCCTAAACACTAGAACCTAAACCCTAAAACCTAAACACCTAAACCCTAAACCATAAACCCTAAACCCGAAACCCTATACCCTAAACCCTAAAGACTAAACCCTAAACCCTAACCTCTAAACCCTAAACACTAAACCCTAAACGCTAAATCCTAAACCCTAAACACTAAACCCTAAACCCTAAACCTTAACCCTAAAACATAACCCCAAACCCAAAACCCAAAACCCTAAACCCTAAATCCAAAACCATAAACACTAAACCCTAAACCCTAAACCCTAAACCCTAAACCCTAAACCCTAAAACCAAAACACCTAAACCCTAAACCATTAACCCTAAATCCTAAACACTAAACCCTAAACCCTAAATCCTAAACCCTAAACCCTAGAACCTAAACCCTAAAACCTAAACACCTAAACCCTAAACCCTAAACACTATACCTTAAACCCTAACCCTTAAACCCTGAACACTAAACCCTAAATGTTAAACCCAAAACCCTAAACACTAAACCCTAAACCCTAAACCCCAAACCCTAACCCTAAACCATAACCCTAAACTCTAAACCCTAAACCCAAAACCCTAAACCATAAATCCAAAACCCTAAACCCCAAACTGTAAACCCTAAACCTAAAAACTGAAACACCTAAACCCTAAACCCTAAACCCTAAACCCTAAACACTAAACCCTAAACCCTAAATCCTAAACACTAAACCCTATACCCTAACCCTAAACCCTAAACCCAAAACCCTAAACCCAAACCCTAACGCCAAACCCTAAACCGTAAACCTGAAACCCTATACCCTAAACCCTATAACCGTAAACCCTAAACCCCAAACCCTAAACACTACACCCCAACCCTAAACGCTAAACGCTAAACCCTATACCCAAAACCCGAAACCCTAAACCCTATACCCTAAACCTGAAAGACTAAACCCTAACCCCAAACCGTAAACCCTAAACTCTAACCCCTAACCCAACTCCAAACCCAAAAACCTAAACGCAAAACCCTAAACCCTATAACCCGAAACCCTAAACCCTAAACCCTAAACCTTAACCCCAAAACCCAAAACCATAAACCCTAAACCCTAAACCCTAAACCCTGAATACAAACCACTAAACACTAAACCCTAAACCCAAAACCCAAAACCCTAAAATCCAAAACCCTAAACCCTAAACCCTAAATCCAAATCCTTAAACCCCCAACCCTAAACTCTAAATCCAAAACCTTAAACCCTAAACCCTAAACCCTAAACCCAAAAACCTAACCACCTAAACCCTCAACCCTAACCCCAAACCAAAAACCTTAAACCCGAAACACTAAACCCTAAGCCCTAAGCCCTAAACCCTAAACCCTAAACCTTAAACCCTAAACTCTAATACCCTAAAACCTAAACTCCAAATGCTAAACACTAAACCCTAAACACCAAATCCTAAACCCTAAACCCTAAACCCGAAAATCTAAACCCCTAAACCCTAAGCCCAAAGTCCTAAAGCCTAAACGCTAGAACCTAAACCCTAAAACCTAAACACCTAAACCCTAAACCATAAACCCTAAACCCTATACCCTAAACCCTAAAGACTAAACCCTAAACCCCAACCTCTAAACCCTAAACACTAAACCCTAAACGCTAAATCCTAAACCCTAAACATTAAACCCTAAACCGTAAACCTAAATCATAACCCCAAACCCTAAACCCAAAACCCTAAACCCTAAACCCTAAACCCTAAAACCCTGAAACCTAAACCATAAAACCGAAACACCAAAACCCTAAATCTTAAACCCTAAAACCCAAACACATAAACCCTAAACCATAAACCCTGAACACTAAACCCTAAATGTTAAACCCTAAACCCTAAACACTAAACCCTAAACCCTAAACCCTAACCCTAAACCACAACCCTAAACCCTAAACCCTAAACCCCAAACCCTAAACCCTAGATCCTAAACCTTAAAACTGAAACCCTAAAATTGAAACACCTAAACCCTAAACCTTTTACCCTAAACCCTAAACCCAAAATCGTAAACACTAAACCCTATACCGTAACCCTAAACCCTAAACCCTAAACCCTAAATCCTTAGACGCTAAAAACCCAAAGCACTAAACCCTAAAACCTAAACCCAAACCCTAACCCTAAACCCTAAACCGTAAACCTCAAACCCGATACCCTAAACTTTATCACCCTAAACCCTAAACCTTAAACCCTAAACCCTAAACCCTAACCCCTAAACCCTAAGCCCTAAACACTAAACCCTAAACCTAAAACCCTAAACCCTAAACCCTAAATACTAAACACTAAAGCCTAAATCCTAAACCTTAAAGCCTAAACCCTAAACCCTAAACCCTAAAACCCTAAACCCTAAACCCTAAACCCTAAACCCTAAATCCAAAACACTAAACCCTAAACCCTAAACCTAAAACCCTAATACCTAAACCCTAAAACCTAAACACCTAAACCCTAAACCCTAAACCCTAAACCGCAAACACTAAACCCTAAACCTCAACGCTAAACCCTAAACCCAAAACCCTAAACCCTAGCCCCTAAAACGCCTAAACCCTAATCCCTAGCCCCAAACACCAAACCCTAAACCCGAAACCGTAAACCCTAAACCCTAAACCCTAATACCCTAAATCCTAAACACTAAATCCTAAACCTTAATACCCGAAACCCTTAACCCTAAATTCTAAACACTAAACCCTAAACCCTAAACCCTAAACCCTAAACCCTAGACCCTAGAAACCCAAAACGTTAAACCCTAAAACCTAACCCCAAACCCAAAACCCAAAACCCTAACCCCTAAACCCTAAACTCTAAACCCTAAACCCTAAATCCCAAGACCCTAACCCCTAAACCCTAAACCCTAAACCATAAACTACAAACACTAAACCCTAAACCCTAAACCCTAAACCCTAGACCCTAAAACGCCTACACCCTAGTCCGAAACACCAAACACTAAACCCGAAACCGTAAACCCTGAACCCTAACCCCTAATACCCTAAACCCTAAACCTTAACCCCTAAACCTAAAACCCTAAACCCTAAACTCTAAACCCTAATACCCTAAACCCTTAACCCTAAATCCTAAACACTAAACCCTAAACCCTAAACCCTAAACCTTAAACCCTAAAACCCAAAACACTCAAACACTAGACTATAAACCCTAAACCCTAAACCCAAAACCCAAAACCCTAAACCCTAAGCCCTAGACCCTAGAAACCCAAAACGTTAAACCCTAAACCCTAACCCAAAACCTAGAACCCAAAACCCAATCGCTAACCCCTAAACCCTAAACTCTAAAACCTAAACCCTAAACCCTAAATCCCAAAACCCTAAACCCTAAACCCTAAACACTAAACCCTACATCAAAAACCCTAAACACCAAACCCTAAACCCTAAACACTAAACCCTTAACCCTAAAACCTGAACACTAAAACATAAACACGTTAACCCTAAACCCTAAACCCTAAACCCTAAACCCTAAACCCTAAACCCTAAACACTATATCCTAAACCCTAACGCTAAACCCTAAACCCTAAACCCTAAACTCTAAACCATAGACCCTAAAACCCCTAAACCCTAACCCCAAACCCAAAACCCTAAATGCGATACCATAAACCCTAAACCCTAAACCCTAAACCCTAAACCCTAAACCCTAAACCCTAAACCCTAACTCCTAAGCACTTAACCCTAAACCCTAAATCCTAAACCCTAAACCCTAAACCCTAACACTAAACCCTAACCCTAAACCCTAAACACCAAACCCTAGACCCTAAAAACCCTAAACCTAAAACCCTACAACCCTAAACCCAAAACACTAAACCCTAAACCCTAAATCCTAAAACCCTAAACCCTAACCCGAAACCCGAAACCCTAAACCTGAAATGCTAAATCTTAAACCCTAAACCCTAATCCTAAACCCCAAACCCTAAAACCTAAGACCCTAAACCCTAATCCCAAAATCCAAAACCCAAAATCTGAAACCCTAAACCCTAACCCCTAAACCCTAAGCCGTAAACCTAAACCCTAAAACTTAACCCCTAAACCCAAAACCCTAAACCCTAAAATCTAAACCCTAAACCCTAAATACTAAACATTAAAGCCGAAAACCTAAAGCCTAAAGCCTAAACCCTAAACCTTAAACCCCAAAACCCAAAACCCAAAACCCAAAACCCTAAATCCAAAACCCTAAACCCTAAAGCCAAAATCCTAAACCTAAAAACCCAAAACCCAAAACTGTAAACCCTAAATCCAAAACCCTAAATCCAAAACCCTAAACCCTAACCCCTAAATCCTAAGCCCTAAACCCTAAAGCCTAAACCTTGAACCCTAAACCCAAAACTCTAAACCCAAAACCCTAAACCCTATAACCCTAAACCCTAAACCCTAAATCCTAAACACTAAAACCGTAAACCCTATGCCCTAAACCATAAACCCTAAACCCTAGAGCCTAAAAACCATAAATGCTAAACCCCAAACCCTAGCCCCAAACCCGCAACCCTAAACCCTAAACCCTAAACCGTAAAACCAAAACCCTAAACCCTAAACCCCAAACCCTAAAACACAAAACCCTAAACCCTAAACCCCAAATCCAAAACCCTAAATCCGCAGCCCTAAACCCTAACCCCTAAACCCGAAACACTGAAACCCTAAACCCTATGCCCTAAACCCTAAACCCTAAACCCTAGACCCCAAAAACCCTAAACACTAAACCCTAAACCGCAACCCAAAACCTGAAACCCAAAACCCAAAAAGTTGAACCCCAAACCCTAAACCCTAAACCCTAAATGCAAAATCTTAAATCCGAAACCCTAAACCCTAACCCCTAAACCCTAAGCCCTAAACCCTAAACCCTAAACCTTAAACCTAAACACTAAAACCTAAACACCTAAACCCTAAACCCTAAACCCTAAACCCTAAAGGCTAAACCCAAAACCCTAAACACTAAACCCTAAACCCTAATGCTAAACCCAAAACCCTAAACCCTTAACACTAAACCATAGACCCTAAAACCCCAAAACCCTAAACCCTAACCCCAAACCGAAAACCCTAAACTTGAGACCCTAAACCCAAAACCCTAAACCCTAATATCCTAAACCCTAAAACCCTAAACCCTACGCCCTAAACCCTAAACCCTAAACCCTAGAACCTGAAAACCCTAAACGATAAACCCTAAACCCTAGCCCCAAACCCGTAACCCTGAACCGTAAGTCCTAAACCGTAAACCTTAAACCCGAAACCCTAAACCCTAAAAGCCAAAAAACTAAACACTAAACCCCAAATCCAAAACCCTAAATCCGCAGGCCTAAACCCTAACCCCTAAACCCTAAACACCAAAACCCTAAACCTTATGCCCTAAAACCAAAACCCTAAACCCTAGACCCCAAAAACCCTAAACTCTAAACACTAAACCCTAACCCAAAACCCGAAACCCAAAACCCAAAACGTTGAACCATAAACCTTCAATGCAAAACTCTAAATTTGAAACCCTAAACCCTAACCCCTAAACCCTAAGCCCTAAACCCTAAACCCTAAATGTTAAACCCAAACACTAAAACCTAAACACCTAAACCCTAAACCTTAAACCCTAAAGGCTAAACCCAAAATCCTAAAAACTATACCCTATGCCCTAACGCTAAACCCTAAACCCTAAATCCTAAACACTAAACCATAGACCCCAAAACCCCTAAACCCTAAACCCTAACCCCAAACCGAAAACCCTAAACTTGAGACCCTAAACCCAAAACCCTAAACCGTAATACCCTAAACCCTAAACCCTAAATCCTAAACACTAAAACCCTAAACCCTAGGCCCTAAACCCTAAACCCAAAACCCTTGTACCTAAAAACCCTAAACGCTAAACCCTAAACCCTAGCCCCAAACTTGTAAACCTAAACCCTAAACCGTAAACCGTAAACCCTAAACCCTAAACCCCAAATCCAAAACCCTAAATCCGCAGCCCAAAACCCAAACCCATAAACCCTAAACACTAAAACCCTAAACCCTATGCCCTAAACCCTAAACCCCAAACCCTAGAGCCCAAAAACCCTAAACGCTAAACCCTAAACCGCAACCCAAAACCCGCAACGCTGAACCCCAAACCCTAAACCCTAAAACGAAAAACCCTAAACCCTAAACCCTAAATCCAAAACCCTAAACCCTAAACCCTAAACCCTAAAGCCAAAACCCTAAACCCTAAACCCTAAAACCCTAAACCCTAAACCCTAAATCAAAAACCCTAAATCCGATACCGTAAACCCTAACCCCTAAACCCTAAGCCCCAAACCCTAAACCCTAAACCCAAAACCCAAAACCCAAAACCCAAAACCCCATAACCCTAAACCCTAAACCCTAAATCCTAAACACTAAAATCCTAAACCCTATGCCCTAAACCCTAAACCCTAAACCCTATCTCCAAACCCGAAACCCTAAAGTTGAAATGCTAAACGCTAAACCCTAAAGCCTAAACCCTAAACCCTAAATCGTAAACCCTAAAACCCAAAACCCAAAACCCAAAACCCTAAAACCTAAATCCAAAACCCTAAATCCAAAACCCTAAACCCTAACCCCTAAACCCTAAGCCATAAACCCTAAACCCTAAACCCAAGGCCCAAAACCCAAAACCTTAAACCCAAAACCCAAAACCCTAAATACTAAACACTAAAGCCTAAACCTGAACCCTAAACCTTATACCCTAAAACCTAAAACCCAAAACCCAAACCTAAACCCCTGAACCCTAAACCCTACACCCTAAACCCTAAACCCTATACCCAAAACACTAAACCCTAAACACTAATGCTAAACCCTAAACCCTAATTCTAAACCCAAAACCCTAAACCCTAGACCCTAAACCCAAAACCCTACCACCAAACCCTAAACCCGAAACCCTAATGCCTAAACCCAAAACTTAAACTTCAATACCCAAAACCCTTAACCCTAAATCCTAAACACTAAACCCTAAACCCTAAATCTAAACCTTAACCCTAAACCCTAAACCCTAAACCCAAATACCCAGACCCTAAAAACCCTAAATGCTAAATCCTCCTAACCGAAAAACCAAAACCCTAAACATAATATCCTAAACCCTAAACCCTAAATGCTAAACCCTAAAACCCAAAAAAAAAAAACCCTAAATCCTAAATCCAAAACCCTAAACACTATACCCTAAACCCTAAACCCTAAAACCTAAACCCTAAAACCTAAACACCTAAACCCTAAACCCCAAACCCTAAACACTAAACCCTAAACCCTAAATAGTAAACCCTCAAACCTAACGGTAAACCCCAAACCCTAAACCCTAAACCATAGACCCAAATACCCCAAATCCTAAACACTAAACCCTAACACCAAACCCTAATCCCTAAACCCGAGACCCTAAACCCTAGACCCAAAATCCTAACACCCTAATACCCTAAACCCTAAACCCTAAACCCTAAACACTTAACCCTAAACCCTAAATCTTAAACCCTAAACCCTAAACGCTAAACCCTAATACCCTAAACCCTAAACCCTAAACACATAACCTAAACCCTAATTCTTAAACCCTAAATCGTAAATCATAGACCCTAAAATCTAACCCTAAATGCTAAACCGTAAACCCTAAACCCTAAACACTAAACCCTAGACCTTCAAAACCCCAAACCCTAAACCCAAAACCCTAAAACCTAAACCCTATTACCCTAAATCCTAAACACTAAACTCTAAACCCAAAATCCAAAACACTAAAACCCTAAAACCTATGCCCTAAACCCCAAACCCTAAGCCCTAAACCCTAGACATTAAAAACCATAAACGCTAAACCTTAAACCCTAACCCCAAACCCAAAACCCAAAACCCGAAGCCCTAAACCCTAAACCCTAAACCCTAAACCCGGAACCCTAAAACCCAAAATCTTAAAGCCAAAACCCTAAACCCTAAACCCTAAATTCAAAACCCAAAATCCTAAACCCTGAACCCAAAACCCTAAAACCTAAACACCTAACCCCTACACCCTAAACCCTAGACCAAAAACCCTAAACCCTAAGCCTTAAACTCAAAACCCTAAACCCTAACACTAAACCCTAAACCCTAAAACAAAAACCCTAAACCCTAAACCCTAAACCCTAGACTCTAAAACCCCTAAACACTAAACACTAAACCCTAAACCCTAAACCCTAAACCCTAAACCCTAAACCCTAAACCTTAATGCCCTAAACACTTAACCCCAAATCCTAAACACCAAACCATAAATCCTAAACCCTAAACCCTAAACCCCAAACATAAACCATAAACCCTAAACCCTAAACCCTAAACCCAAAATGAAAAACCCTAAACCCTAAATCCAAAACCCTAAATCCCAAACCCTGAACCCAAAACAATAAAACCTAAACACAAAAACCTAAACACCTAACCCTTAACCCTAAACACTAATTCTGAAACCCAAAACCTAAAACCCTAAACCCTAACGCTAAACCCTAAACCCTAAAACAAAAACCCTAAACCCTAAACCCTAAACCCTAGACTCTAAAACCCCTAAACATTAAACACTAAACCCTAAACCCTAAACCCTAAACCCTAGCCCCAAACCCTAAACCCTAAACCCGGGACCCTAAACCCTAAACCCTAAACCTTAATGCGCAAAACACTTAACCCTAAATCTTAAACACCAAACCCAAAATCCTAAACCCTAAACCCTAAACCCCAAACATAAACCATAAACCCTAAACCGTAAACCCTAAACCCAAAATGAAAAACCCTAAACCCTAAATCCAAAACCCTAAATCCCAAACCCAGAACCCAAAACAATAAAACCTAGACCCAAAAACCTAAACACCTAACCCTTAAACCCTAAACACTAATTCCCAAACCCAAAACCTAAAACCTTAAACACTACCCTAACCCCTAACGCTAAACCCTAAACCCCAAACCCTAGACACTAAAACCCCTAAACCCTAAACCCTAAACCCTAGCCCAAAACCCTAAACCCTAAACCCGAAACCTTAAACCCTAAACCCTAATACCCTAAACCCTTAACCCTAAATCCTAAACACTAAACCATAAACCCTAAATCCTAAACCCTAAACCCCAAGCCCTAAACCTTAACCATAAACCCAAAGCCCTAAACGCTAAACCCTAAATTGTAGGCCCTAAAAACCCTAAACACTAAACCCTACACCCCAACACCAAACCCGAAACCCTAAACCCACAACGCTAAACCCAAAACACTAAACCCAAAACACTAAACCCTAAACCCAAAACCCAAAACCTTAAACCCTAAACCCTGAACCCTAAACCCTAAACCCTAAACCCTAACCCTTAAAACCTAAACCTTAAAACCTAAACACCTAAACTATAAACCCTAAACGCTAAACCCTAAACCTTAAACACTACACCCTAAACCCTAATGCTAAACCCTAAACCCAAATCCCTAAACCCTAAACCATAGACCCTAAAACCCTTAAACCCTAAACCCTAAACCCTAACCCGAAACCCTAAACCCTAAACCCGAGACCCTAAACCCTAAACCCTAAACCCTAATCCCTAAACTCTAAACCCTAATACCACAAACCCTAAACCCTAAATCCTAAACACTAAATCCTAAACCCTAAACCCTAAACCCTACAACCTTAAACCCTAAACACTAAACCCTAAACCTTAAATCCTAAACACTAAAACCCTAAACCCTGTGTCCTAAACCCAAAACCCAAAACCCTAACCCCAAACCCTAAAGCTTAAACCAGAAACCCTAAACCCTAAACCCTAAATGCTAAACCCAAACCCCTAAACCCTAATACCTCAAACCCTAAACCCTAAATTATAAACACTAAACCCTGAACCCCAAATCCTAAAGCCTAAACCCTAAACCCTAAACCCTAAACCCTAAGCCCTAGCCCTAAACCCTAAACCCTAGACCCTAAACCCTAACCCTAAACCCTAAACCCTATACCCTAAACGCTTGACCCTCAAAACCCACAACCCACAACCCTAAACCCTATAACCCCAAACCCTAAACACTAAACCCTAAACCCTAAATGCTAAACACTAAAACCCTAAACCCTATGCCCTAAACCCTAAACCCTAAACCTTAAAACCTAAACCCAAAGCCCTAAACCCTAAACCCTAAACCCTCAGTACTAAACACTAAACCCTTACCCATAAACCCTAAACACTAAACCCTAAAACCATAAACCTTAAACCCTAAACCCTAAATCAAAAAGCCTAAGCCCTAAACCCTAAACCCTAAAAACTAAACCCTAAAACCTAAACCCTAAAACCTAAGCACCTACACCCAAAACTCAAAACCCTAAACCCTAAACCCTAAACCCTAAACCCTAAATCGAAAACGCTAAACCCTAGACCCTTAAAAACCTAAGCCAAAAACCCCAAACCCTAAGCCCAAACCCTAACCCAAAACCTGAAACCCTAAACCTTAAATCTGAAACCCTAAACCTAAATCCTAAACACTAAACCCTAAACCCTAAACCCTAAACCCTAAAACTAGCCCTAAACCCTAAACTTCAAATCCAAAACCCTAAACCCTAAGCCTTAAACGCTAAACCCTAAACCCTAATCCCTAAAAACTAAACCCTAAAACCTAAACACCTAAACCCAAAACCCAAAACCCTAAACCCAAAACCCAAAACCCTAAACCCTAAACACTAAACCCTAACCCCAAACCCTAAACCTTAAACCCCAAACCCTAAACCTTAAATGCTAAACCCTAAATCCTAGAACCTAAAAACCCTAAACCCTAAACCCTAAACCCTAACCCCTAACCCCCCAAACCCCAAACCGTAAACCCTATAACCCTAAACCCTAAACCCTAAACCCTAATCCCTAAACCCTAAACTCTAAACCTTAAACACAAAACCACTAAACCCTAAACAGTAAATACTAAATACTAAAACCTAAACCCTAAACCCTATACCCTAAACTGTAAAATTTCAACGTAAAACCAAAAACCTAAAATCCTAAACCCTAATCCCTAAACCCTAGACCCTAAAAAACCTAATCCCTACACCCTAAACCATAAACCCCAACCCCCCAAAATGCTAAACCCTAAACTCGAAACACTAAACCCTAAACCCTATAACCCTAAACCCTAAACGCTAAGCCCTAACCCTAAACCCTAAACCCTAAGCCCTAAACCCTAAACCTTAAACACTAAACCCAAAACCCAAAACCCTAAACCCTAAACAGTAAATTCTAAAGACTAAACCCTAAACCGTAAAATTTAAACCTAAAACCCTAAACCCTAAACCCTAAACCCTAAATCCAAAACCTTAAACCCTAAACCCTAAAACCCAAAAATGAAAACCCTATATTTTTGCTTGTAGTATTTGTCATCATCAAAAAAGGGGAGAATGTTGGCCTTATAGGTCACACCCGATTTTGATTATGACAAATACTCATTGTATCTACTGGGTATTTGAGGTTATGTGTAGAAACCTAAATTTTCAAGATCATAATGCACACGCACATGGAGCAAATGAAGATTTAAGACCAATTTATATTCAGTGCTGTAATATGTATCTCATTTGCAAAATTGGTCTGTAATAGTTAATTAGGGTTTTTGGTTTGTAATAAGCACACACACATCACATGCATGTTTTAATACCTAAGCTCATAATGCTCATAATACAAATGACCTTAGAAAGACCTTAGGTCGACCGACACCAAATTTTTTTGGTGTTTTCAAAAGCACCCAAAAATGACCATAGGATACTCACCATTGCACCTATGAATGTTAGGTACCTAAATAGGGTTTGTGTGAATCATAACAGGACCAAAGTGCACACTTTGTGCACTTTTTTTCGACCGATCTAAGCAGTTCATTATGCCCCGGTCGATCGAATCCAACCTGGGTCAATAATTTGACCTTAGCCCGGTTGACCAAACCTCATAGTTCATTTGTGCCCCGGTCAACCGAACCCAGGTCCAGGTCAAGGGTTGACCAATGCCCCAGTCGACTGAACCATTGTAGTTCAAACCCCCTGGTCGACCGAAACCTCCTAGGGTCAACAATTTGACCACCTGGTTGACCGAGCCAAAATTAAACACCAACTACCTAGTCGACCAAGGGTCTTTAGGAGAAATCCCAATTTTCTGGTTGACTGAACCATTCAGTTAAAAATAGCCTGGTCGACCAAACCTTGAAAAAATAAAAAATCGCCTCAGACATACTCGTCCGGTCGACTGAGTCCCAGTTCAAAAATAGACTGATCGACCGAACCATATGAACTTTCGTCCACCAAAAAGGTTTCTGGTCGACCGGACCTCTCGGGTTGCCCTGATTTTTTACCGTGGTTAAAATATTTTAAGCAGGGTTAATTATTTTAAAATGATTTAAAACTTTCCTAATTATTCCCAATAGGTCCCTAACGGTTGTACTTCAAGGGGTGTCTATAAATACCCTTTCATTTGGGATAATTAGCATGAGATTAGCCACTTTGATTAGGAGAGATTCTCTAAAACTCCCAAAACCTATAATACTCATATCTAAGCCCCAATCACTCATACATACCTTCCCATATTGATTAAACTCTTTGTAAGTTGATTGAGTGTTTATTGCTATAGGTTTGCTCTCCTATTTTGTTAGCTTTACCGTGATCCCAAGAGGGGGGTGAATTGGTATTTTTAAAATTTAACTCCTAGGTATTCCTCCTAACAGCAGTATGTTCACAAGCCTAGGGTCAATCTAGTGCAAATAATGTAAATATACCAGAAATTAAATAAAGTAGTTTAAACAATCATACAAGCACCAGAAAGAAGTAAAGAGAGGATGACACAAAGATATGTTATCGAGGTTCGGCCAACTGCCTACGTCCCCGCCTTGGCTAACCAGCACAAGGATTATTACAACAACTTGCTCACTTAAACGGGTGGAGCGGCACCTATGCAAGCCAGGTCAAATTACCACAGGGCTGACCTCAACCTTTACACCAATCCTTACCGGGCTGGATTACTGCCCCCTCAGGCCACCCCTGGAGTCTCTCAGGTATACAATCAAATGGCACAATATATGAGTGCTTTCAAGTAAAGCAGATTTGTACCACAAATTTGCACAAACCCAAACACCACAGATGATATAACAATGTAAGCTCAATGTGGTCTAAGCAGTTTAACTCTCAAGGATGTTTTCTATCAATGTAGTGAGTACATGAGAGTGTCAATAATAAACTGTGTATCTCAAAATATTCAATCAAACACATTTACACATACCACCAAATAAGCCTCAAGAATATCAATCAGATAATATCTTAATCACACAAATGTGTATATGCTTGGATTGCAAAATAGTTAATCTTTGTTTTCGACAAATGATATAAATACTTGTATAGATATTACCACAAAGATTAGTGTAACAAGCACAAATATCTTTTCACAAATAGTTCAATAAATTCCACAAGATATTTGAGTAAGCTTGAAATATGTTTTTGCAAACCAAAAACAAATATAAACTTCCGAAGATATTGCAATGATGATGCAACACTTGGAAGTTTACCACAAGTCTTCTTAGAGTAGGCTTATTAGCAAAGCCTCCTAAGAAAACTTAGGTTATGCTCTAGAGGAAAAATCGATTCAACCACTTCAAACAATGAGAGCAAAACCTATTCGAATATACACTCAGGGCACTTACAAATGATTTTGAACTTGAAGAAGTAAGCTAGAGTGTTTTTAGGAAAGGTATGAGCATATGGGAATCAAAAGAAGGTATTTTTGCTTGAGAGAGATTTTCTTAATCCTTTTTGCTAATCTATACTTAATCCACCAAATGAAAGAGTATATATAGACATGCTGAAAATTTTGACCGTTGGGGATGTATTAGGGATTGTTAGAAAAGATTAATGATGTTTAAATCAATTTAACCCTGTTTTAAAATTATTAACCGTGGTAAAAATAGGAGCAACTCGATAGGTCCGGTCGACCAGGACTCAAGTGGCTTGGTTGACCAAGGGTATTTTGAACTGAGTGGTTGGTCGATTGAGGCAAGGTGATTTTCCAAATTTTCTGAGGTTCGATCAACCGAGCCTTTTTGAACTATGTGGTTCGGTCGACCAGACCGCTGGGAATTCTCCCGAGACCCTTCGGTCGACCAGGTTGTTGGAGTACAAAGTTGGTCGGTCGACTGGGAGGTCAAAATGTTGACTCCCAGGTGGTTCGATCGATCGGGGTCAAATGAACTGTAAAGGCTCGGTCGACCGGGCCTTGGTCAAACTGTTGACCCAGGGCCAGTTCGGTCGACCAGGCCAAAGTGAACTGTGTTGGCTGGTCGACCGAAAGTGCACCAAGTGTGCATTTCGGTCCCGTATTGATACAATAAAGCCCTATTTAAGTGCCTACCACATATATGTGAAAGTGTGAGTGTCCTAGAGGCACTTGGGGTCCAATTTGAAGACACCGAAAAAGTCCGGTGTCGGTCAACCGAAGGTCGACCGAAGGTGCACCCTAAGGTCTTTCTATGGTTCTTTCTCATTCATGGTTCGGTTTGAGCTCACAAAATAAATAATGCATGTGATGTGTGTGCTTATTGCAAACCGAATACCCTAATTACTATTACAGACAAATTTCACTAAGATTATTACAATTAAGATCAAGAGTTTGTCTTCAAGCTTTTGAGCTTTCACGTGCCATTGATGATATACTAATATGAACCTGCACATGAACTAGATATTTATTAAATACAAGAGTATTTGTCATTATCAAAACCAGGGCATGACCTACAAGGTCAACATATTTGTATTTGATTGATTTGATTTTTACGAGAGCTAAACTGAAGAATTCTTAGTGGGCTTTGTTTATAAGCCTATCCTAAGAAGACTCGCCTAAGCTTCTGAGCATTGCATTTGTGTTGCAATTTCTTAGGAAGCTTTTATTTTTCTTTGGGTTGCAAAATCATTTTCAAAACATACTCAAATATCTTGTGTTTCATATTTGATATACTTATGAGAAGATATTTGTGTTTGTGATATTAATCTTTGTGCAAAAGTTATTCACTCACATATTATTTGTTGAATACAAAGATTACACATCTTTTGCAAACCAAGCATATACATTATCTAATCTACGTCACTGAGATATCACACTGATTAATATACATAAGACTTGCTTGATATCTTTATGTGAACACCTTGGTTGAATATCTTGTGATACAAAGATTGCTTGATTGATACTCTCATGCACTCATTACACTGATAGTATATATATATATCTAAGAGTTGAGATATTGGACCACACTGAGTTTACATATTAAATCATATTGTGGTGTATGTAATTGCGCGTAGTTGGGTACACATCTGCTTTTCTTGAAAGCATAATCACTGTACCGTTTCATTTATTAAGCAAAACTATTGTATTCCAGGCATAGGCTTGAAGAGGGAGACTAGCCCTAGAATAGTCCCAGATTGGCTTAGACCTGGTTAGGAAAGTTAGGTGCGTCATCTTGTTAAGGCGTGTAGGTTGAGGTCAGCCCCGCTAATTGACCTGGTTAAGGTTGACGTCAACCCTGTGCTAATTAACGTGGTTGTAATCGGTGCCGCTCCACCCTTAAGTGAGCTATTAGTGGAATCCTAGGGCTTGCGAGCTAGAAGTAGGGACATAGGCACAGTTGGCCGAACCTCAATAACATATCGTGTGTTTGTTCATATTTTCGCACTTTATATTTACCTCACATGCATGTTATTATGTGAATGATGTACTTGATTTAAATTTTTGTATATTATGTTTATCAGTGTATTTGGAACTGCATAGAAAGACCCTAGGTTGTAATATTCTGCTAACATCTAGCTCAACCTAGGAGAAAAGTTTAAATTTCCAATTCACCCCCCCCCCTCTTGGGAATACACCAATTCTAACAATTGGTATCAGAGCCTCGTTGCACTAGACTCAAATATTTTTGCAGAAAGATTGCAATGGCCTACTTTGGCGTATCCCCATTCGGTGAGGGACAGTCACTTTCCAGTCCTCCATTATTTTGTGGTGTTGATTACACCACGTGGAAAGTTAGAATGACCAAATTTTTGAAATTTATGAACTGGAGGATATGGCTTGTGACTGTTAAAGGAAGATGTGCACAAATAAATGAAAATGATTTTAATATGACTAATTCTAATGCCATGGATATGTTATATCTTGTGTTAGATTCTGACATTTTTGTTGAGTTTGTGGCATGTCAGACTATAAAAGAAAACTGGGATGAACTAGAAACGAAATATGGAGAATCCCATGAGAAAGCAATCACTCCTCTGAATGCTTCGAGTTCAAAAGATCAGGAGGAGGTAAATCATAAACATATAGTGAAATTAGGAATAGCTTCCTAAGAAGGGGGTGAATTGGCTTTTAAATATTTCTTTTAATTCCTTTATAGAATTCTTAAACTAATTTTATTTCTTTTAACCAAATCGTGACTTGTTTGTTTAATTTGTTAAGCACTCAAGAACTTAGTTTCTCTATTTAATCTTTAACCATACAAACATCCAATCATTCAACCAAACCAATCGACTATAATTAGAAAGCAAACAACCAAGACAATACACAACACTTATGTACTATAAAAACTCAAAATGGTTGTTTATTGATATTAGCCAAATTTGAACCAAGCCCTGTAGTGAATGAGAATTTATGCTTGCTGATGTAAAGCCTTGTACAAATGAATCCAATCACTCTTTCCAAATATTTAGAACTCAAATAAACTTTCAGTTAATTTATCATTGAGTGTTTAACCAAGAAACGTACTCCCATATGGTTTTCGCAAGATATGGTTTAACCAACGTACTCCCTTTCGGTTTCCGCAACCCAAATCAAAATTAAACTTGAAGTTTACTTGATTTCTATATTACATAGTATACATTATTATCAATTAAACCATCCACGCAATTTAAATGTGCTGAAAATAAAGAGTAAGGGAAAGAGAGAGTGAGACAGAGATTTTTACGAGGTTCGGCTTCAACACAGCCTACGTCCTCGCCTTTAGCAAAACCACCAAAGGATTCACTGAACCTGTTTCATTGATGGGTGGAACAAACCTTTACAACACTCCTTGGTTAAGGCTAGAGCCTGCCTTCTCCAAACGATATCCCCTCGTCCAGTCACTCTTTACATAGGCTAGAGCCCGCCTCTTTAAGCAATATCCTCTTACTTAGCCAACAATCCAAACAACCCTTGGAATCATCAATCTACAAGATACAAATCAAATATTTGTGTACAAGAACTTGCTCACACAAAGAGCTGATTAGTACAATAATTACAGTACAACTAATATACTTCAAAGTAAAGAACAATATGGAAATTAACTTGAAGCTCAAGGAAGTGTATCACCAATTTAATTCTTTCAATGGATGAAAGATTTCAGAATTGTAGCACAAACTTGGTGAGTAAAATCAAAAAGAACTCATTAAGCTTCGTGCTAGTTGAGAGCAAGAGAGAGCCTTGAGAATTTGAGAGCAATTTGAGAGAGTTGCTGAATTTTAATTCTTGGTTGTATAATTCAATGATTTTTGAAGCTTATTTATAGACTTTAAAGGGTAGGTAACTTCGTCCCCAAGTGTGTTGAAATATCCCCCAAGTTTCCATAAATTTTGAGCCACAGATAACCCCATTTAAAAATTTCAACGTTATAAGAAAAATCAAAACAGCCGTGTGGCAGTCGCCTGCCCCAATCCGCCAGTCGCCTACCATGTTATTTTTTAAAGGAATAGCAGGGGCAGTAGTCTGGTAGTCACCTGCCACGACCACCTAGGCGTCTGTCCTGGTTCAGGCAGTCTACTGGTTGCACACATGCTTCTATCAGCTTCGAGCACCCTTCTGTTTTTCGGTAATAACGTTTTCTATATAACTCCAAATTTGAAGATCTTGGTGTAAAATGAAATCCAAGAGAAAATCCTATAACTTTAATGTTGAACACTTCTTAAAATAAAGAGTTTTTGATAGAGAAAAATACATCTCAATGCAGATGTAGAAAAATTAACAGTATTTTGAAAATCCTCTTTTTGATGCTTTTCATTCCAAAAATGATTCTAACCTTTTTGAAATAATTTTTTGACCTTATAAAAATATTTTCCAAGTATGTTAAAAGGTATCTAGGTCCAATATATTAACCTAAGAGCTTCATGTATCCATATTGAAATTATTTGAAGTACTTACATGAAATTTCCTAGACTTTTTCAAATTTTCAATCCTTGAATTCCTTGAAGTCTTTATGTTTGCTTCATCTTTCTTTGAGCTTTCCATGTTGATCACTTGAGCTTTTATTCTTGAAGATTTTTCTTTAATATCAATACTCTCATGATCTTCAGGCTTTAAACTTTAAATCCATTTTTGAATCCATGCTTTAAGCTTCATATTGAATTCATTCTTTGAAGTACAAGCTTTCATCAATTCTTTAATGCTCTATCCTTGAGTCCTGAAAATATATCACTAAAACAAAACATGTTAAGTTCTACTTGTTTGTTAGCATAAAAATAGGATATTAAGCCTTGTAAGGCCAACAATTTCCCCCTTGATGATGACAAACAAGAAGCAAAAATTGGAGTGAGCCTTAAGAAGACTCCCCCTTTCAATAAGCATCATCTTAACAATATTTGCAAGATCAATATCAATTTCAAAACCTCTTTTACAATCATGCTCATCACTTCATTTTACAATCATGCTCATCACTTTATTCAAGTTCAAGTTTATCAATATCAAATACTTCTCCTCCTTTTGATATATATTATGTTCATGCTCAATTTTTGTTCAAACACTTCTCCCCCTTTTGAAATCTATCAAAAAGAGAAAACAAATGATTAAGTCCATATAAAATCATATGCTGAGCATATCATCAATCATGTATATCAAACATATGAACACACTCAACTTATTATTTTTCAATATAGCATGTGTAGTGTGTTATAACATTCAAGTATATGAGTTGTAACTTCATTACTAACAGTTTTTTCCTTTAGACAATATTCAAGATTACAATTGTTGATTTTATGATACCGATTTAAAATTAAATTCATGATATCTATTTAAAATTCATGATACCAATTGAGAATTGATACCAATTAAAAATTTAATTCATGATACGAAGTGAAAATTCTCTAAATTGATTAATAGGGAAACAATCATAATATAAGCAATATGACATAACACTCCCCCTGAATTCAATACATTCAGTTTTGTTATCAATTTTGCTTTCATCATCCTATGTATCAAAACATTGATCCACATCGTGTATCAAATATCAATATCATGCCAATATCATCAATGTCATACCATGCTCATTATTATTCTTGTCATGCTTAAAAACCAATTGATTTTTAGATTGTGATACCAAATGAGCCCTAAAAAATTGTGATACCAATTAAAATTTTTAAAATGTGATACCAAAAATATTCATGGATACCAAAGACTTTATAGATACCAAAGTCATTATCACATTATACACAGCTCATGGATACCAATATAACCATTATATCTCTCATAGCTCATGGATATCAATATAAAAAGCTGTAAGTCTATCCATGTAATTCATCAATAGCATGCATGATCAAGAATTAATCTCATATCAAAATTCATGCTTATACTCAATAATCTCATGCTCAAATTTTCAACATAGTGAGTCATAAATTTTCAATATAACTCAAGCATATCATGTAGCATATCATAAAGGCATGTAAGCATATAGCATCTCATATAGTCATTCATTCTCAAACTTATCTTAAACTCATCTTTAAGTTTTTCTATTTTAACTAGTTTGTTTGTTGATCATGAATTAAGTTACTTTCTCAATTTTTAAAGGGAATGACTTAATCCTTGGAGTTTTTCACTTATGAAATAGTCTTTCATCTTGGTACCCATACTTTCTTGAGTCCGGTTGGTTTAACAAGGGATGATTCCTTAATTCTCCATACTTGTTTAATTTTCACACCCTTTCTCTTAAATGGACATTCAAACTTTATATACCCCATTTTCTTACATTGATAGCATATGGTGTTGGAGTAAGCATTAAAGGATGTGCTTGCATTATCTTTAGAGGCTTTTGAGAAATAACCCATGTAAAGACTCTTTTTCTTTTTATTTTCAAGTCCATTGAAACCAATGCCTTCTTTGTTTAATGAAATTCTTTGTGAGCCAATCATCTTATCAAGGTTTTCCTTTCCTTTTGTAAAGTTGTAAATAATTTTATCCTTATCTTTGATTTGATTCTTGAGATCATTTAACTCTATGTCTTTCTTGTTATCAACCTTCTTTAATGATTTCTCTAGCTCTAGAGATAATTTTCTTATTCTATCCTCTAATCCAGAAATATACATATCTTTCTCATATACCGTAGTGGATAGGGATCGAAGGTCTTCTATCATTTGTTCATTCTTGCTTTCCAGTTTCTTGATTTTCAAGTTGTTTTCTTTTTCAGCAAGAGTTTTGGATTCTATTTCTTTCATTGCTGATTCATACTTATGTTCTATTTTCTTGATCCTTGAATTATTTTTTATTTCATTTTCTCTTTTAGCATTTCTAAGGGATTCTAATTCTTTCATTATACTTTCATTTTTATTCTTTAATCAAGCATTTTTTTTATTTGCTTTGATCAGCATCTTATGTACTTTGAATAAATCATTTTGAAGTTCATCATAAGATGGCATACCCTCATCACTTGATTCATCACTACAAGAATTATTTGAAGATTTAGTTAAGGAGCTTTCTTCATTATCCCATGCCATAAAACACGTGTCGGCAACCTCTTGGTCACTTATTTCATTCTCCGAACTACTTGTACTATCCCAAGTAGTGGTTTCCATGGCCTTCTTGTTTTTCTTTTTAGACTCTTTCTTTAATAGTGGACATTCTAGTTTTAAATGTCCAGCTTTATGGCAATTGTAGCATTTAGGAGTTTTATTCTTTGATTTCTTTTTGTTGATATCTTTTTCTTCTGATTCGGAGACATGATTCTTCTTTTGAATTTGTTTCTCCTTCTTAGTATCCTTGCTAGCTTTTTAGATATAAAGGCTTCTTCATCTTCATCCATTTCACTACTTGAGTTTTCTTCTAAGGCTTTGAAGGCTATTTTTTCTTGGGCTTTGGTTTTCCCACTCTTTTCATTCATTGTCATTTCATATATGAGAAGAGAACCTATAAGCTCATCTAAGGAAGTGTTTTTCAAATTTCTTCCTTCGGTTATGGCAATGGCTTTTGGTTCCCATACGGTTGGTAGCCCTTTAAGAATTTTCCATAAGTAGTGTAGGTTTTTCCTAGTGCATTTAGGGAATTGATTATGTGAGTGAACCTAGTAAACATATTTGTAATTGATTCATTCAGGTTCATCTTAAAGGCTTCATACTCGCTTGTGAGCATATCAACCCTATTATCCCTAACATCCGTTGTTCCTTCATAAGTAACTTCTAACTTATCCCATATTTCCTTAGCTAATTTACAAGCCATTACTTGATTAAATTCATTAGCATCCAAGGCACAATATAAAGCATTTATAGCACTTGAATTTTTTTAGAGCATTTTATAATCTTGATCAGTCATATCTTTCTTCTCTTTTGGAATTTGTTTTCCATCTACTATCTTAGTGGGAATTTAATCTCCATCGATAACAACTTGCCATACTTTCCAATTCATCATTTGGAGATAGATTTGCAGTCTCTTTTTCCAAAACGTGTAGTTCATACCACAAAAGATTGGTGGCCTAATTGAAGATTGTCCCTCTCAAAAGGGAGCTACCCCTAATTGAGTCATTTAGATCTTTTTATAGCTTCTAGTTAAGAGTTTCTATAACCCCGCTCTGATACCAATTGAAATTAGGAATAGCTTCCCAAGAGGGGGGGGGGTGAATTGGCTTTTAAATATTTCTTTTAACTCCTTTGTAGAATTCTTAAACTAATTTTATTTCTTTTAACCAAATCGTGACTTGTTTGTTTAATTTGTTAAGCACTCAAGAACTTAGTTTCTTTATTTAATCCTTAACCATACAAACATCCAATCATTCAACCAAACCAATCAACTATAATTAGAAAGAAAACAACCAAGCCAATACACAACACTTATGTACTATAAAAACTCAAAATGGTTGTTTGTTGATAACAGCCAAATTTGAACCAAGCCTTGTAGTGAATGAGAATTTATGCTTGCTGATGTAAAGCCCTGAATAAATGAATCTAATCACTTTTTCCTAATATTTAGAACTCAAATAAACTTTTAGTTACTTTATCTTTGAGTGTTTAACCAAGAAACGCACTCCCGTATGGTTTCCGCAAGATATGGTTTAACCAACGTACTCCCTTTCGATTTTCACAACCCAAATCAAAATTAAACTTGAAGTTTACTTGATTTCTATATTACGTAGTATATATGATTATCAATTAAAACATCCAAGCAATTTTCAAGTAATCAAAGTTCTCAAAGGCTCTCAAACTTTGTTGTGTTCAATTACTAAATTGCTACTGATTCAAACTCCGAAGCAAAGCTTTCAAAGTCAAAATCTTTTATATTTTGGAAGATATTTGGTGATTCATACTAAGTATTGAGTTTCAAATTCTTTTATATTTGAATTACTTTGAAGTATTATTGTGCTGATTGTTGTACTAACCTACTATTCTGTGAGAGTGTTTTCTTGTATACAAAATCTTTGTATCTTGATTCTCATTCATAGATGATTCAGGGTTGTAGAATCGTTGGACCAAACGAGGGAATATTGTTTGGAGAGGCGGGCTCCAACCTAACGGAAGGAGTGTTTGTAATCGGTATTGTTCCACCCGTCAACGGAACTAAACTAGTGAATCCTTTGGTGGTTTGCCAAAGGCGAGGACGTAGGCTGGGTATAAGCCGAACCTCGTAAAATCTTGTGTCTCTCTTCTTCCTTACTCTTTACTTTTTCAGAAAAGACTTATAATCTGCATGTATGCTTTTAATTGATTAATTCTGAGTCTTTAGTTGTTAAATAGACTAAAGGATAATTTGTTTTTGGTTTGATCAGTATTGATTGCGGAAACCGAAAGGAACTACATTGGTTGATCATCCTAAACTTATTAATCTAAAAGTTTGTTTAAAAGCTAAACATAAGGAAGACTTGTGAGTTTGGAATAAACATTGGATTTACACAAATTCAACAATTTATTATAGGGCTATTGAGATAAAGATTGAGTTTTTGATTATCTTGATTGGTTGCGATTGAATTGTTTTTATATTTAATTGTTATGATTGATTGATAATTAAGAATTAAAATTAAAATAATTTTAAAAATTCCAATTCACCCCCCTCTTGGGAAGCTATCCTAATTTCATATAGCATTTACAGTCAATGAGGTATATGATTCCCATTCTGTCTTTTTTGATGATACCTGTGCTAAATGCTATGCTGTGTCACATGCTGAATCATTTATTGAACATAATGATAGTTCTGTTAATATTGCATGAAATGATTCATTAGTTGGTTCCTATAATATATTTTGTGATGAATCTTCAAATGTTTCTTGTGATGATGATGGTATGAATGAATGCAATGATTCATGTGTCTTTCAATTTAAGAAATCATGTGATGAATCATTTGATGAGATGCCTTCATATGGAAAACTAGAAAAGACCTCATTTAAAATGCATAGAATTCTAGTTGAAATATCAAAGAAGAAAACATTTTTGAAAGATGAAAATGAAAAGGTGACAAAGCACTTAAATGATTTGAAGGAATATCGAGCCACACTAGAAAGGAGAAAAATGGAGAAGGTTTTGAAAATCATTTGCTCAGAAAGGAAAAGTAAAAATTATTCTGAAATGTTTTTCAAATCCCTAAGTGATAAAGACAAGCTAAACAACCCCTTTGGACCTAAAAAGAAAACTCGTTTCAAAAGGGTTCAGGTTGCTTACATAGAACCAACAGTCTAGCCTCACTGAAGAAAAATGGAATAAATAAGCACAATCCTTTACGTATATTTAATACCTGCTTATTTTGCAAAACTGTGTGGTACATATGGTTTAATTGCTAACTTAGAAGTGCCAGAGGCTTAGAAAAGGAAATGAAATGGATAATCAGCGATGCAAACCCCGTAGGAATTAAGGAAAAATGAATTCAAATAGAAACTATACTCTAGTTATCTTTCCTTTGATCCTAGGCTTAGGGGTTGTAATTACTGTAGGATTGGGAAGTGATTGATGCTTAAAATGAAACTCTTATTATACACACTCACTAAGCCATCTTGTTATCCTAAGACTTATCCACTTCCAAATGGACATGGCATCTATGCCTAGTACTTAATTCCAAATGCTTAACCCATGCTAACATGAAAATCCCAAAAGTTAAGCAACTGTTGTCCATTGCAAAAGTCTGTGGTTTAGGGAATCCATCTCACACTATATACCATATTATCCTAAACCCATTCTTGAACCTGATGCCTTGAACAAGAAGAAATCATCACTCTAGGTGTAAGCACTAGTGGTTACAAATTCCTAATCCGATAAGTGCTTGTTTTAGGATATCATTCCTAATCAAAATTATGGCCATCCATTGGGGAAGTATTCCCTTTCAGTTTAAATTGCAAACCCTTTAATTTTGATTTATCCAATCCATAGGAAATCCTCACCAAACCACGATCATATTCGGTGAGGTTTCGCCTATTCCTTGGTTTGTATCCTTGCTCCTCTATGCCATCATTTCTGAAGGATACTCTCCAATCACCAAAGAGCATTGTATGAGTAAAGTCTCCTGGTCGACCGAAACATGTTGACTTTGACCTTCACGGTCGACCGAACCTCAGTGAACATATCCCCACGGTCGACCGAAAGTTTCGATTTTCCCTTGGTCGACCGAACATGGATACAGTACTCCCTCTCGGTCGATTGACCATCTCAGTTCAAATTCTCTTCGGTCAACCGAACAGTATCGGTGCATGAAGAACCTCAACCGTCGGTCGACCGTATTGGTTTCTGGTCAACCGAGCTACAATATATATACTTTCTCCTCGTTTAAGGCTCATTTGCATGAAAACTTTGAGAGATCTTTCACCTTTACCTAACATTACCAAGCAAACCTTGATTTTGTGCCTCAAATCCTTCATCCTATAGTCATGGCGCACCACAATGAGCACATAAAAGCCCATGATTTAGTGCATGCTGAGGACGAGTACTTCATATTAGAACGGTGCAAGGTTAGATACATACAAGAGTTTCGTCCTAAGGAGGCAATATTGGGTAAGATCCTAGACTTGGATTTTATGAATCAGTATTTTGGCAACGTAATGGACATGTTTGAATACCAAGTCTGGAAAACATTTATTTCCTATCAGCCTGGGGGTCATTTAGCAACGTACGTTAGGCTATTTTATGCAAATTTGGGTAATGATGAAGATGGATACTTCTCTTGAGTATCGAGGACCGATGTACGTTTCGATACACAGTACTTCTCAGATGTCCTTGATATTGACCGTGGAGACTTTGAGTGCCCAGATGTGGTAAATTCCTGGATCCACGAACAGGAATTCACAATTGCCACATTTGCAAACCTGACCCTATCTGATCCAGGCACGACCAGCCAAAACCATCCCCTACGGTATAGACATTTTACATTAGAGGCCAGAGTTGTGCATCACTTGATTACTTATAATGTCCTACCCAATGTAGGTTCTAGAGTGCACGTGTCCTTTATAGACTGTTTTATTATGTGGTGTCTGTTTTCCTAGAAGAAGTTAGATTAGCCCAGCTTGATGATCCGATGGATGATGGCCAAAACGACTGGCCACCGAATTATAATGCCATATGGGGGTATACTAAACAAATTGTTTAGATCCATTGGTGTCACTCGCTCTAATGTGGCTTCACTGAAGAGAAGACGACCTGTTGACATTTTCTCCAGAGTGACCCTGAGACTGATGGGGTATGAGCTTGTTGGTAACATCTGGGTGCCTTCTAGGGGTGCAGCAGCACAGGAAGAGGTCCGTAGGAGCCACCACAGCCCGCGCAACCATCAAACGTGGATCTTATGGCTCTTATCACCATTTTGTCTGACTCATTCGTACAATTTCGTGGATCAGTCCAGTCAAACCTACGAGATTTGGAATCGTCATCTACTGCGCTTCGTGAGGAGTTTCGGCAATTCTCCATCTCTACTGCCAGTCGTTTTACTGATCTAAAGAGGTCCATGATAGTCAGCTTCAGTGATTTGAACAATCGTATTCAGGAGATGCAGGATGAGAGAGACGGGATGACCATGGACTTTGACTTTGATGCTGGTGATGGTGGTGATGGAGGTGATGATGGAGGGGAGTTCTAGACTCTGGAGAGTACCCTATAGATCAGATTGTGTGGCCTTGATTTATTTTATATTATTCTATATCATCTGGTCTGTACCTAAATAAAACAGCTTTTACACTTGTTTTGTATTATCATGATGATACTATCATGTGTTACCCATTTTGATTATGACATATATATCAGTAGTACTTTGATGTGTCTGTGCTTGTGATTAAATGACTACTCTATTGAAATGCATGATTAGTATAGAATGCCCCCTGCATGGTGGATGTAGTTGATTAGAATTGCCTGCTGGTAGATTATAGGTTCTCGCATGCCTTACTCCTGAGATACTGCTTGTTTGATAATTATTTTTGTATAGGTAAATTTTGTAAAATGTCCTATTTACAGTCGGTATGCTACCAAATTTTCTGTAGACATTTGCCCAAATGACTAAAACAATACTCTTTTGTGTGTGCAAAATCTCAATATGCCACAGTCGATTCATTTGCATTGAAATGTTACATTCCTTGGAGTTGATTGTGCATATATATACATTTAAAGTAATTGGATCAAAATGCATACTCTTAGGGGGGAGTCACTTAGCATTAAAATCATTAGGCCCTAAGAAACAAATATGTATTCTTGACGGTATATTTGTAACACTTGTTACTAGGCCATTATGCTCTCATTGCTATGTATTTCTTGAAAATATGGATTTGTTCTGGCCACGAACATAATTATGATGAAATTGAGTTTAAAATCTTTTTGAAAGGATGAGTGAAAACCTAAAGAAAATTTAAATCTCATCTTCACATAATTATTAGCCATTTAAGGAATTTTGAGTGGAATTTACAAGTCTAACTAACCTATAATTGTTGGTATTTCTCATTGGTTCAGACTTTGAAAAGTGACTCATGTCTATGTGTGCACACTTCATATTTTTGTAGCATGAATCTAAAATTTGTCTAAGTCTTTCCAAAATTCTTCTTGTATAATTGTAATACTTATCCATTGCCTAGAGTCTTAACTCAAATGGCCCTTTTTGCTGTTGCCAAAAAGGGGAGATGGAAAGAGGCAAAAATAATGGGTAAAATGTTTGTTCAAAAATAAATTGGATGCATATTGAGAAGGGGAGCCTTCTTGGGCTTAACCCTATATTTTTGTTTGTCATATTTGTCATCATCAAAAAGGGGGAGAATGTTGACCTTATAAGTCACGTTTGGTTTTGATTATGACAAATACTCATTGTATCTAATGGGTATTTGAGGTTATGTGTAGGAACCTAAATTGTCAAGATCATAATGCACATGCACATGGAGCAAATGAAGATTGAAGACCAATTTATATTCAGTGCTGTAATATATATCTCATTTGCAAAATTGGTCTGTAATAGTTAATTAGGGTCTTTGGTTTTTAATAAGCACACACACATCACATGCATGTTTTAATACGTAAGCTCATAATGCTCATAATAAAAATGACCTTAGAAAGACCTTAGGTCAAACGACACCAGATTTTTTTGGTGTTTTCAAAAGGACCCAAAAATGACCATAGGACACTCACCATTGCACCTATGAATGTTAGGCACCTAAATAGGGTTTGTGTGAATCATAACAGGACCAAAGTGCACACTTCTGCACTTTCGGTTGACCGACATTGGCAATTCATTCTGCCCTAGTCGACCGAATCCGGCTTAGGTAAAAAATTTGACCTCAGGCCGATCGAATGAACCCCATAGTTCATTTGTGCCCCGGTCGACCGAACCCAGGTCCAGGTCAACGGTTGACCAATGGCCCAGTCGACCGAACCATTGTAGTTAAAATCCCCTGGTCGACCGAAACCTCCTAAGGTCAACAATTTGACCACCTGGTCGACCAAAGGTCCTCGGGAGAAATCCCAACTGTCTGGTTGATCGAACCATTCAGTTCAAAATGGCCTAATCGACTGAACCTCGGAAAAATGGAAAAATCGCCTCGGACATACTCGTCTGGACGACCGAGTCCCTAGTTCAAAAATGTCCCGGTCGACCAAACCATATGAACTACAGTCGACCGAAAAAGTTTTTGGTCGACCGGACCTCTCAGATTGCCCCGATTTTTTAGCATGGTTAAAATATTTTAAACAGGGTTAATTATTTTAAAATAATTTAAAACTTTCATAATTATTTGCAATAGGTCCCTAAGGGTTATATTTCAAGGGGTATCTATAAATACCCTCTCATTTGGGATAATTAGCATAGGATTAGCCACTTTGCTTTCCTATTTGTATTTGATTGATTCAATTTTTACGAGAGCTAAACTAGAGAATTCTTAGAGGGCTTTGTTCATAAGCCTATCCTAAGAAGACTCGCCTAAGCTTCTGAGTATTGCATTTGTGTTGCAATTTCTTTGGAAACTTGTATTTGTCTTTGGGTTGCAAAATCATTTTCAAAACATACTCAAATATCTTGTATTTCATATTTGATATACTTGTGAGAAGATATTTGTGTTTGCGATATTAATCTTTATGCAAAAGTTATTCACTCACATATTATTTGCTGAATACAAAGATTGCACATATTTTGCAAACCAAGCATATACATTATCTGATCTACGTGACTAAGAAATCACACTAATTAATATACATGAAACTTGCTTGATACCTTTGTGTGAACACCTTGGCTGAATATCTTGTGATACAAAGATTGTTTGATTGATACTCTCACGCACTTATTACATTGATAGTAAATATATATATCTGAGAGTTGAGATATTGGACCACACTGAGCATACATATTATTATGGTGTACACATCTGCTTTGCTTGAAAGCATAATCACTGTATCGTTTCATTTATTGAGCAAAACTGTTGTATTCCAGGCATGGGCCTGAAGAGGGAGACTAGCCCTGGAATAGTTCCGGATTGGCTTAGACCCGATTAGGAAAGTTAGGTGCGTTATCCTGTTAAGGGGTGTAGGTTGAGGTCAGCCCCACTAATTGACCTGGTTAAGGTTGAGGTCAGCCCTATGCTAATTGACCTGATTGTAATCAGTGCTGCTCCACCCTTAAATGAGTTATTAGTGGAATCCTCGGGCTTGCGAGCTAGAGGCGGGGACGTAGGCATAGTTGGCCGAACCCCAATAACATATCGGGTGTTTGTTTAAATTTCCGGACGTTATATTTACCGCACGTGCATGTTATTATGTGAATGATGCGCTTGATTTAAATTTCCGTATATTATATTTATCAGTGTATTTGGAACTGCAAAGAAGACCTTAGGTTAAAATATTCTTCTAACATATAGCTCAACCAAGGAGAAAGTTTAAAATTCCAATTTACCACCACCTCTTCGAAATATACCAATTCTAACAAAAATCCAAAACCCTAAGCCCTAAACCCTAAACCAGAAATCCTAAATACTAAGCCCTAAACCCTAAACCCCAACCTTTAAACCCTAAACTCTAAATCCTAAACCCTAAGCCCTAAACCTTAACCCTAACCTTTAAACCCTAAACCCTAAACCCTAAATCCTAAACCCTAAGCCCTAAACCCTAAACCTTAATCCCTAAACCCTGAACCCTAAAACCTAAGCCCTAAACCATAAACCCTAAACCTTAAACCACAAACCCTAAACCCCAACCCAAAACGCTAAACCCTAAACCCTAAATCCGAAACCCTAAACCCTAAACCCTAAACCCGAAACCCTAAACCCTAAACCCTAAACCCTAAACCCTAAAACCCCAAACCCCAAACCCTAAGCCCTAAAGACTGAACCATAAACCTTAAGGCCTCAACCCAAAACCCTAAACCCTAAATACTAAACACTAAACCCTAAACCCAAAAACCCTAAACCCTAAACCTTAAGGCCTAAACCCTAAATCCTAAACCCTAAACCCTAAACCCTAAATACTAAACACTAAACCCTAAACCCACAAACCCTAAACCATAAATCCAAAACCCTAAATCATAAACCCTAAACCCTAAACCCTAAATCCTAAACCCTAAACCCGAAAACCTAAACCATAAACCTAAACACCTAAACCCTAAACCCTTAACCCTAAACCCTGAACCCCAAACCCAAAACACTAAACCCTAACACTAAACCCTAAACCCTAACGCTAAACCCTAAACCCTAAACCCTAAACCCTAAACCCAAAGCACTAAACCCTAAACCCTAAACCCTAAATCCTAAATCCTAAACCCTAAACACTAAACCCAAACGCTCAAACCCTAGACTCTAAACCCTAAACCCTAAACCCTAAACCCTAAAACCTAAACCTTATAACCTAAACGCCTAAACCCTAAACCCTAAACCCTAAACACTAAACACTAAACCCTAAACCCTAACGCTAAACCTTAAACCCCAAACACTAAACCCTAAACCCTAAACCCTAAACCCTAAACCCAAAATCCAAAACCCTACGCCTTAAAACTTAAACCCTAACCCTTAAACCCCAAACGCTAAACCCTAAACCATAAACCCAAAACCCAAAACCCAAAATCGAAAATCCAAAACCCTAAGCCTAAAAACTTAAGTCCTAAACCCTAAACCACAAACCCGAAACCTTAAACCCTAAACCCAAATCCCTAGACCCCAAAAACCCTAAACTCTAAACCCTAAACCCTAACCGCAAACCCGAACCCGAAACCCAAAACTCTAAACCCCAAACCCAAAACCCAAAATCCTAGACCATATACCCTAAAACCCCCAACCCTAAACCCTAAACCCTAAATCCAACACCCTAAACCCTAAACCAACCCTAAACCCTAAAACCCTAAACCCTAAACCCTAAACCATAAATCCAAAACCTAAACACTAAACCCTAAACCCTAAATCCTAAACCCTAAAACCCAAAAATGAAGACCCTATACCCTAAACCCTAAACCCTAAACCCTAAGCACTAAACACTAAACCCAAGCACTAAACCCTAAACCCTAAAACCTAAGCCCGAAACCATAAACCCTAAACCCTTAACCAGAAACCCTAAACCCCAACCCAAAACCCAAAACCCAAAACCCTAAACCCTAAACCCTAAACTCGAAACCCTAAACCTTAAACCTTGAACCCTAAACCCTAAACCCAAACCCTAAAATCCCAAACCCTAAACCCTAAGCCCTAAACAATGAACCCTAAACCTTAAGGCCTAAACCAAAAACCCTAAACCCTAAACCCTAAATACTAAACACTAAATCCTAAAACCAAAAACACTAAACCCTAAACCGTAAATCAAAAACCCTAAATCCTAATTCCTAAACCCGAAAACCTAAACCATAAAACCTAAACACCTAAACCCTAAACACTAAACCCAAAACCCTAAACCCTAAACCCTAAACACTAAACCCTAACACTAAACCCTACACCCTAAGGCTAAACCCTAAACCCTAAACCCTAAACCCCAAACCCAAAACCCTAAACCCTAAACCCTAAACCCTAAACCCTAAACCCTAAATCCTAAACCCTAAACCCTAAGCCCTGAAACCTAAACCATAAAATCTAAAAACCTAAACCCTAAACCCAAAACCTAAACCCTAAACCCTAAACACTAAACACTAAACCCTAACACTAAACCCTAGACCCTAACTCTAAACCCTGAACCCTAAACCCTAAACACTAAACCCAAAACCCTAAACCCTAAATCCTAAATCCTAAGGCGTGAACCCTAAACCCTAACCCTTACACCCTAAACCTTAAACACTAAACCCAAAACCCAAAACCCAAAACCCCAAACCCTATACCATATACCCTAAAACCCTAAACCCCAAACCCTAAACCCTAAACACTAAAGCCTAAACCCTAACCATATACCCGAAAACCCTAAATCCTAACACAAACCAAGGACCCTAAATCCAAAACCCTAGACCCTAAACCCCAAAACACTAAACCCTAAACCCTAAAACCTAAATCAAAAAACCTAAACACCTAAAACCCTAAACCCTAAACTGTATACCCTAAACCCTAAATCCAAAACCTAAACCCAAAACTATAAACCATAAACCCAAAACCCTAAACCCTAAACCCTAAATCCTAAGCCCTAAACCCTAAACCCTAAACCCAAAACTCTGATACCGAAGCCCTAAACACTAAACCATAGCACTAAACCCTAAACCCTAAGCCCTAAACCCTAGACCCTAACCTTTAAACCCTAAACCCTACACCGTAAATACCAAACCCTAAACCCTAAACCCTAAACCCTATAACCCTAAACCCTAAACCCTTAACACTAAAGCCTAAACCGTAAATCCTAACACCCTAAACCCTAAACCCTAAGCCCTAAACCCTAAACCCTAAACCCTAAATCCTAAGCCCTAAACCCTAAACCCTAAACCCAAAACTCTGATACCGAATCCCTAAACACTAAACCCTAGCACTAAACCCTAAACCCTAAGCCCTAAACCCTAGACCCTAACCTTTAAACCCTAAACCCTACACCGTAAATACCAAACCCTAAACCCTAAACCCTAAACCCTATAACCCTAAACCCTAAACCCTTAACACTAAACCCTAAACCGTAAATCCTAACACCATAAACCCTAAACCCTAAGCCCTAAACACTAAACCCTAAACCTTAAACCCTAAACCCAAATCCCAAAATCCTAAACCCTAAACCCAAAGTCCTAAATCATAAGCCGTAAACCCTGAACCCTAACCCTTCAACGCTAATCCCTAAACCCTAAACCCTAAACCATATACCCTAAAACCCTAAACTCTAAAACTAACCCTAAACCCTAAATCAAAAACCATAAACCCTAAACCCAAAACCCTAAACCCTAAAACCTAAACCCTAAAACCTAAACACCTAAACCCAAAACCCAAAACCCAAAACCCTAAGCACTAAGCCCTAAACCCTAAACCCTAAACCCTAAACACTAAACACAAAACCCTAACCCCAAACCCTAAACCTTTAACACTAAACCTTAAAATTTAAACCCAAAACCCAAAAATTTAAACCCAAAACCATAATTCCTAAACCCAAAATACTAAACAGTAAACCCTGAAACCTAAACACTAAACCCCAAACAAAAACCCTAAACGCTAAACCCTAAATAAAAAACCTAAACCCTAAACCCGAAACCCTAAACCCTAAACCCTAAAATCTAAACCCTAAACCCTAAACCCTAAAACCCTAAACCCTAAACCCTAAGCCCTAAACACTAAACCCTAAACCATAAACCCCAAACCCAAAAACCTAAACCCTAAACCCTAAATACAAAACATTAAACCCTAAACTCCAAAACCCTAAACCCTAAACCCTAAACCCTAAATCAAAAACCCTAAACCCTAAACCCTAAACCCTAAACCCTAAACCCTAAACCCTAAACCCTAAACCCTAAACCCTAAACCTTAAACCCTAAAACAAAAACCATAAAACCTAAAAACCTAAACCCTAAACCCTAAACCCTAAACCCTAAACCTTAAACCCCAAATCCTACACCCTAAACACTAAACCCAAACACTAAACCCTAAACCGTAACTCTAAACCCTGAACCCTAAACCCTAAACCCTAAACACTAAACCTAAAATCCTAAACCCTCAATCCTAATTCCTAAGCCGTTAAAACCTAAACCCTAAACCTTAAACCCTAAAGCATATACCCTAAAACCCTAAACCCTCAAACTAACCCTAAACCCTAAACCCTAAATCCAAAACCATAAACCCCAAACCAAAAAACCCTAAACCTTAAATCCTAAACACCTAAACCCAAAACCCAAAACCCAAAACCCTAAGCCCTAAACCCAAAATCCAAAAGCCTAAACACTAAACCCTAACCCCAAACCCTAAACCCTAAACCCTAAACCCTAAACCCTAAAATTTAAATCCAAAACACTAAAAATTAAACCCAAATACATAAACCCTAAACCCAAAATACTAAACACTAAACCCTAAACCCTAAATTCTAAAACCTTAAACCCAAAACCCAAAACGCTAAACCCTAAATCCCAAATCTAAACCCCAAACCTTAAACCATAAACCCTAAACACTAAACCCTAAAACCCTAGGCACAAAACCCTAAACCCTAGACCCTAAACCCAAAACCCAAAACCCTAAACCCTAAACCCTAAACCCTAAACCCTAAATACTAAATACTAAACCCTAAACCCGAAAAGCCTAAACCCTAAACCCTAAACCCTAAATCAAAAACCCTAAACCCTAAACCTTGAAACCTAAACCATAAAACCTAAAAACCGAAACCCTAAACCCTAAACCCTAAACACTAAACACTAAATCCTAACCCTAAACCTAAACCCTATACCCTAACTCTAAACCTTGAACCCTAAACCCTAAAGCCCAAACACTAAACACAAGACCCTAAACACAAAATCCTAAATCCTAAGTCGTAAAGCCTAAACCCTAACCTTTAAACCCAAAACCCTAAACCTCAAACCCTAAACCATATACCTTCAACCCTAAAACTAACCCTAAACCTTAAACCCTAAATCCAAAACCATAAACCCTAAACCCTAAACCCTAAACCCTAAAACCCAAACCCTAAAACCTAAACACCTAAACCCAAAACCCAAAACCCAAAACCCTAAACCCTAAGCCCAAAACCCAAAACCCTAAACCCAAAACACTAAACCCTAACCCCGAACCCTAAACCCTAAACCCTAAACACTAAAATTTAAACCCAAAACCCTAAAATTTAAACCCAAAACCATAAACCCTAAATCCAATATACTAAACACTAAACCCTAAACCCTAAACTCTAAAACCCTAAACCCAAAACCCTAAACGCAAAACCCTAAATCCAAAACATAAACCCTAAACCCTAAACCCTAAATCCTAAACCCTAAAACCCAAAAACAAAAACACCAAACCCTAAACCCTAAACCCCAACCCCTAATCCCTAAACACCTAAACCCAAAACCCAAAACCCAAAACCCTAAACGCTAAACCCAAAACCCAAAACCTAAAACCGAAAACACTAAACCCTGACCCCAAACCCTAAACACTAAAATCTAAACCCAAAACCCTAAAATTTAAACCCACAACCATAAACCCTAAATCCAATATACTAAACACTAAATCCTAAACCCTAAACTCTAAAACCCTAGACCCAAAACCCTAAACGAAAAATCCTAAATCAAAAACATAAACCCTAAACACTAAACCCTAAATCTTAAACCCTAAAATCCAAAAACAAAAACACCAAACCCTAAACCCGAAACCCCAAACCCTAATCCCTAAACCCGAACCCAAAACCCAATCACCAAACCCACGACCCAAATCCTGAAACCCTAAACCGTAAAACCTAAACCCTAAAACCTAAACCCAAAACCCTAAACCCTAAACCCTAAACCCTAAATACTAAACACTAACATCAAACCCTAAACCCTCAACCCTAAACTTTAAACCCAAAACAATAAATGCTAAACACTAAACCCTAAACCCCAAACCCTAAACTCTAAACCCAAAACCCTAAAACCCAAAACCCTAAACCCTAAATCCAAAACCTAAACCTCAAACGCTAAACTCTAAACCCTAAATCCTTAACCCTGAAACCCAAAAAGAAAAACCCTAAACCCTAAACCCAAATCCCTAACCCGTAAACACTAAACCCTAAACCCCAAATCCCTAAACCCTATGCCCTAAACCCTAAATCCTTATCCCTAAACCCAAAACCACAAATCCTAAACCGTAAACCCTAATCCCTAAACCCTAACCCCAAACCCTAAACCCAAGCCAAAAACCTTAAACCCGAAACCCGAAACCCTAAAACCTAAACCCTAAAACCTAAACCATTAAACCTAAGCCCTAAACCCTAAACACTAAACCCTAAACCCTAAACCCCAAACCACAACACCTAAACCCTAAACCTTAAACCATAACCCCCAAACCCTAAACCCTAAACCCTAAACCATAAATATTAAACACTAAACCCTAAACCCTAAACCTTAAACCCTAAACCCTAAACCTTAAACCCTAAACACTAAACCCTAAACCCTAACCCTAAACCCTAAACCCTAAACCCTAAATCCTAAACACAAAATCCTAAACACTAAAACCCAAAAATGAAAACCCTAAACCCTAAACCCTACGCCCTAAACCCTAAACCTAACACTAAACTCTAAACCCTAAAACCCTAAAACCTAAGCCCAAAACCCCAAACCCTAAACCCTAACCCTTAAACCGTAAACCCTAAACGCTAAACCCTAAACCGAAAATCCAAAACCCTAAACCTTAAACCTTAAGTCCTAAACCCTAAACCCTAAACCCCAAACCCTAAACCCTAAACCCAAAACCCTAGACCGTAAAAACCCTAAACTCTAAACCCTAAACCCTAACCCCAAACCCTAACCCGAAACCCAAAACCCTAAACACTAAACCCTAAACCCTAAAACCTAAGCCCTAAAAACCAAAAACGAAGACCTTATACCCTAAATCCAAAACCCTAAACCCTAAACCCTAAACCCTAAGCAATAAATACTAAACCCTAGCACTAAACCCTAAACCCTAAAACCTTAAACCCTAAGCCCTAAACCTTAAAACCTAAAATCGTAAACCCTAAACCCTAAACCTTAAACCCTAAATCCAAAACCTAAACACTAAACTGTAAACCCTAAATCCTAAACCCTAAAACCCAAAAACGAAGACCCTAAACCCTAAAAACTAAACCCTAGCACTAAACCTAAAACCCTAAAACCCTAAACCCTAAGCCCCAAACCTTAAACCTAGCCTTTATACCCTAAACCCTAAACTCTAAACCCTAAACCGTAAACACTAAACCAAAAACTAGAAACCCAAAACCCAAAACGCTAATCCCTAAACCCTAAGCACTAAACACTAAACCCTAGCCCTAAACCCTAAACCCTAAAACCCGAAACCCTAAGCCCTAAACCCTAAAACCTAAAATCCTAAACCCTAAACCCTAAACCTTAAACCCTAAAGCCAAGACCTAAACACTAAACCCTAAACCCTAAATCCTAAACCCTAAAACCCAAAAACGAAAACTCTAAACCCTAAACCCTAGAATTAAACCCTAAACCCTAAGACCCTAAACCCTAAACCTAACCTTTAAACCCTAAACCCTAAACTCTAACCCCTAAACTGTAAACACTAAACCAAAAACCAAAAACCCAAAACCCAAAACAGTAATCGCAAAACACAAAATCCAAAACCCTAAACCCTAATCCCTAAACCTCAAAGCCTATAACCCTAAACCCTTAACACTAAAACCCAAAACCCCAAACCCTAAGCCCTAAACACAAAACCCTAAACCTTAAGCCCTAAACCCTAAACCCTAAACCCAAAACCCTAAACCCTAAATACTAAACACTAACCCCTAAACCCCAAAACCCTAAACCCTAAACCCTAAATCCAAAACTCTAAACCCTAAACTTTAATCCCTAAACCCTAAATCCAAAACCCTAAACCCTAAACACTAAAACTAAAACCTTAAAACCTAAACACCGAAACCCTAAACCCTGAACCCTAAGCCCTAAACACTAAACCCTAATACTAAACCTTAGCCCTAACGCTAAACCCAAAACCGTATACCCTAAACCCAACACACTAAACCCTAAACCCTAAACCCCAAATCCGAAATACTACGCCCTAAACCCTAAACCCTAGCCCTTAAACCATAAACCCTAAACCCTAAACCCTAAACACTAAAGCTTAAATACAAAACACTAAACCCCAAACCCTAAACCCTAAACCAAAAATAATAAACACTAAACCCTAAACCCTTAACCCTAAACCCTAAAACCCGAAACCCTAAATCCAAAACACTAAACCCTAAAGCCTAAACCCTAATTCCTAAACACCAAACCCTAAACCCTAAAACCTAAACACCTAAACCCTAAACCCTAAACCCTAAGCCCTAAACAGTAAACACGAAAACTGAACCCTAAACCCTAACGCTAACCCTTAAACCCAAAATCCCAAACCCTAAACACTAAACCCTAAACCCTAAATCCAAAACCCTAAGCCCTAAACCATAAACCCTAACCCTTAAACCCTAAACCCTAAGCGCTAAACACTAAACCCTAAACCCTAGACCCTAAAACCCCTAAACTCAAAACCCTAAACCCTAACCTCAAACCCTAAACCGTAAACCCAAAACCCAAAACCGTACTCCCTAAAACCCTAAACCACAAACCCTAAACCCTAAAACTAACCATAAACCGTAAATCCAAAACCCTAAACCCTAAACCCTAAACCCTAAAACCAATACCCTAAACCCTAAAACACCTAAACACCTAAAAACCTAAACCCTCAACCCTAAACGCTAAACCCTAAATCCAAAACCTAAACCCCAAACCCTAAACCCTAAATCCAAAACACTAAAACCCAAAAACGAAGAACCTAATCCCTAAACCCTATACCCAAAACCCTAAACCCTAAACACTAAACCCGTAGCGCTAAACGCTAAACCGTAAAACCTTAAACCCCAATCCCTAAACCCTAAACCCTAAACCCAAAATCCTAAACTCTAAACACTAAATCCTAAACTCTAAACCCTAAATCCTAAACACTAAACCCTAAACCCTAAACCCAAAACCCAAAACCCTCATACTTAAACCCTAAACCATAAACCCTAAAAACCAAGCCTAAACCCTAGACCCTAAACCCTAAACCCTAAACCCGAAATCTGAAACCCTAAAGCCAATAACCCTACACCCGAAACCCTAAACCCTAAAACCCCAAACACTAAACAAAAAACCCTAAACCCTAACCCTTAAACCCTAAACCATAAACCCTAAACCCCAAGCCTAAACGCCAGACCCTAAACCCTAAACCCTAAACCTTAAACCCTAAACCCAAAACCCGAAATCCTAAACCCTAAACCCTAAACACTAAACCCTAAAGACTAAGCACGAAACCCTAAATACTAAACACTAAACCCTAAACCAAAAAACCCGAAACCCTAAACCCAAAAACTTGAAACCCTAAAACGACAACACTAAATGCTAAACGCTAAACCCTAATTCCAAAACACTAAACCCTAAACCCTAAAACCTAAACACCTAAACACCAAACCCGAAATAGTAAACACTAACACTGAACCCTAAACCCTAACGCTAAACCTTAAACCATAAACCCTAAACCCTAAGCCCTAAACCATAAACCCTAACCCTAAAACCCTAAACCCTAAGCGCTAAACACAAAACCCTAAACCCAAGACCCAAAAACCCCAAAACTCAAAACCCTAAACCCTAACCCCAAACCTTAAACCATAAACCCTAAACCCAAAACTCCATACCCTAAAACCCTAAACCACAAACCCTAAACCCTAAAACTAACCATAAACCCTAAATCCAAAACCCTAAACCCTAAACCCTAAAACCCTAAACCCTAAACCCTAAAACCAAAACCCTAAACCCTAAAACACCTAAACACCTAAACCCTAAACCGTAAATACTAAACCCTAAATCCAAAGCCAAAACCCTAAACCCTAAACCCAAAACCGCAAATCCTAAACCCTAAAACCCAAAAACGAAGAACCTAAACCCTAAACCCTAAACACTAAACCCTAGCGCTAAACGCTAAACCCTAAAACCCTAAACCCCAAGCCCTAAACCCTAAACCCTAACCTTTAAACCCTAAACCCTAAACCCTAAATCCTAAACTCTAAACCCTAAACCCTAAACCAAAAACACTAAACCCAAAACCCTAAACCCTAAACCCTAAACCGTAATCCTTAAACCCTAAATCATAAACCCTAAAACCCTAGACCCTAAACCCTAAACCCCAAAACCTAAACATTCAACCCCAAACCCCAAAACCTATAACCCTAAACCTGAAACCCAAAACCCAAAACCCAAAACCCTAAAACCCTAAACCCTAAACCCTAAACAAAAAACCCTAAACCCAAAACCCTAACCCCTAAACCCTAAACCATAAACCCCAAACCCCACGCCAAAACCCAAACGCTAAACCCTAAACCCTAAACCCCAAACCCTAAACCCTAAATCCTAAACCCTAAACCCGAAATCCTAAACCCTAAACCCTATAACCCTAAACCCCAAAACCCTAAACCCTAAACCCAAAACCCTAAACACAAAACCCTAAAACCTTAAACCCTAAACCCTAAGCCCAAAAAACTAAACCCTAAACCTTAAGCCCTAAACCCCAAACCTTAAGCCCTAAACATAAAACCTAAACCCAGAACCCTAAACCCTAAATCCTAAACCCTAATCCCTAAACGCTAAAACCTAAACATTAAACCTAAACACTAAACCCTAACCCCTACACCCTAAACCCTAAACCCAAAACCCTGAATACTAAACACTAAATACTAAACCCAAAACCCTAAATCCTAAAACACTAAACCCAAAATCCTAAACCCTAAATCCAAAACCCAAAACTCTAAACCCTAAATCCTAAACCTTACACCCTAAACCCTAAAACCTAAACACTAAAACCGAAACACCTAAACCATAAACACTAAACCCTAAACCCAAACACTAAACCCTAAACCCTAACGCTAAACCTTAAACCCTAAACCCTAAACCCTGAACCCTAAATCAAAAACCATAAGCCCTAAACCCTAAACCCTAACCCTTAAACCCTAAACCCTAAACCCTAGACCCTAAAAACCCTAAATACTAAACCCTAAACCCTAACCCCAAACCCTAACTCGAAACCCAAAACCCAAAACCCTAAACCATAACGTGTGAAGCCTAAACCATATGCACTAAAACCCTAAACCCAAAACCCTAAAACGTAAACCCTAAACCCTAAAACCTAAATCAAAAAACCTAAACACCTAAAACCCAAAACCCAAAACTGTAAACCCTAAACCCTAAATCCAAAACCTAAGCTATAAGTAGTAAACCCACCATAAACCCTAAACCCTAAACCCTAAGCCCTAAACGCTAAACCCTAAGACCTAAACCCTAAACCCTAAATCCAATACATAAACCCTAAACCCTAAGCCCTAAACCCAAACCTTTAAACCCTAAACCCTAAATCCTAAACACTAAACCCTAAACCCCAAACCCTAAACCCTAAACACTAAACCAAAAACCCTAAACCCTAAACCCAAAACCCTAAACCCTAAACCCTAAACAATAAACCCAAAACCCTCAACCGTAAACGCGAAACCCTAATCCCTAAAACATATACCCTAAAACCCGGAACCCTAAAACTAACCCTAAACCCTAAACCCTAAATCCAAAACCATCAAATCCTAAACCCTAAACCCTAAACACTAAAATGTAAACACCTAAACCAAAAACCCAAAACCCTAAAACCTAAACGCTAAAATTTAAACCCAAAACCCTAAAATTTAAACCCAAAACCATAAACCCAAAACCAAAATACTAAACAATAAACCCTAAATCCTAAACTCTAAAACCCTAAACGCTAAACCCTAAATCCAAAACCTAAACCCTAAACCCTAAACCCTAACCCTAAACCCTAAACCCTAAACCCTAAACCCTAAAACCCTAAGCCCTAAACCCTAAGCCCTAAACACTAAACCCAAAACCCAAAACCCTAAACCCTAAACCCTAAATCCTAAACCCTAAACACCGAAACCTAAACCATAAAACCTAAACCCTAAACCAAAAACCTAACCCTTAAACCCCAAACACTAAATACTAAACACTAAACCCTAACACTAAACCCTAGACCCTAACTCTAAGCCCTGAACCCTAAACCCTAAACCCTAAACCCTAAACCCAAAACCCAAAACCCAAAACCCCAAACCCAAAACCATATACCCTAAAATCCTAAACCCAAAACCCAAAACCCTAAAGCCTAAACACTAAACCATATACCCGAAAACCCTAAACAAAAACCCCTAAACCCCAAAACCAACCCAAGACCCTGAATCAGAAATCCTAAACCCTAAACCATAAAACCTAAATCCAAAAACCTAAAAACCTAAAACCCTAAACCCTAAACCCTAAACCCTAAATCCAAAACCTAAACCCTGAACTATAAACCGTAAACCCAAAACCCTAAACCTTAAACGCTAAACCCCAAGCCCTAAACCCTAAACCCTAAACCCTAAACCCTAAACCCTAAATTCTGATACCAAAGCCCTAAACACTAAACCCTAAACCCTAAAGCCCAAAACCTTAAGCCCTAAACCCTAGACCCTAACCTTTAAACCCAAAACCCTACATCCTATATCCTAAACCCTAAACCCAAAACCCTATACCCTAAACACCGAAACCTAAACCATAAAACCTAAAAACCAAAACCCTAAACCCAAAACCTAAACCTTAAACCCCAAACACTAAACACTAAAAACTAAACCCTAACACTAAACCCTAGACCCTAACTCTAAGCCCTGAACCCTAAACCCAAAACACTAAACCCAAAACCCTAAACCCCAAATCCTAAATCCTAAGGCGTGAACCCTAAACCTTACACCCTAAACCCTAAACCCAAAACCCAAAACCCCAAACCCAAAACCATATACCCTAAAATCCTAAACCCAAAACCCAAAACCTAAATCCTAAACCCTAAACCATATACCCAAAAACCCTAAACAAAAACCCCTCAACCCCAAAACCAACCCAAGACCCTAAATCAAAAATCTTAAACCCTAAACCCTAAAACCTAAATCCAAAAACCTAAAAACCTAAAACCCTAAACCCTAAACCCTAAATCCAAAACCTAAACCATAACTATAAACCGTAAACCCAAAACCCTAAACCCCAAGCCCTAAACCCTAAACCCTAAACCGTAAACCCTAAACTCTGATACCAAAGCCCTAAACACTAAACCCTAAACCCTAAAGCCCTAAACCTTAAGCCCTAAACCCTAGACCCTAACCTCTAAACCCAAAACCCTACATCCTATATCCTAAACCCTAAACCCTAAACCCTTAACCCTAAACCCTAAACTGTAAACCCTAACACCCAAAACCCTAAACCCTAAGCCCTAAACACTAAACCCTAAAGCTTAAACCCTAAACCCAAATCCCAAAACCCTAAACCCTAAATCCTCAATACGAAACAAAAAACCCAAAACTCTAAAACTCTAAACCCTAAACCCTAAACCCTAAACCCTAAATCCAAAATGCTAAACCCTAAACCCAAAAACCTAAACCGCAAATCCTAAACCCTAAACCCTCCACCTTGAAATCTTAAACCCTAAACACTAAACCCTAACACAAAACCCTACACCGTAACTCTAAACCCTAAACCCCAAACCCTAAACACTAAACCCAAAACCCTAAACCCAAAGTCCTAATCCTAAGCCGTAAACCCTGAACCCTAACTCTTAAACGCTAAACCCTAAACCCTAAACCCTAAACCCTAAATCGCAAATCCTAAACCCTAAACCCTCAACTCTGAAACCCTCAACCCTAAACACTAAATCCTAACACAAAACCCTACACCGTAACTCTAAACCCTGAACCCTAAACCCCAAACCCTAAACGCTAAACCTAAAACCCTAAACCCAAAGTCCTAAATCCTAAGCCATAAACCCAGAACCCTAACCCTTAAACGCTAAACCCTAAACCCTAAACCCTAAACCCTAAAATTTAAACCCAAAACCCTAAAAATTAAACCCAATTACATAAAACCCTAAACCCAAAATACTGAACACTAAACCCTAAACTATAAATTCTAAAACCCTAAACCCAAAACTCGAAACGCTAAACCCTAAACCCTAAACCCTAAACCCTAAACCCTAAACACTAAACCCTAAAACCCTAAGCACAAAACCCTCAGCCCTAGATCCAAAACCAAAAACCCAAAACCCTAAATACTAAACACTAAACCCTAAACCCGAAAGCCTAAATCCTAAACCCTAAACCCTAAATCCAAAACCTTAAACCCTAAATCAAAAACCCTAAACCCTAAACCATGAAACCTAAACCATAAAACCTAAAAACCAAAACCCTAAACCGTAAACCCTAAACCCTAAACACTAAATCCTAACCCTCAACCTTAAACCCTAACTCTAAACCCTGAACCCTAAAACCTAAAGCCCAAACACAAAACCCCAAACCCTAAACCCTAAATCCTAAATCCTAAGTCGTAAACACTAAACCCTAAACCCTAAACTTCAAACCCTAAAACATATACCCCAAAATCCTACACCCTAAAACTAACCCTAAACCCTACACCCTAAATCAAAACCAATAAACCCTAAACCATAAAACCCTAAACCCTAAACCCTAAACCCTAAACTCTAAAACCTAAAAACCTAAACCAAAAACCCTAAGCCCAAAACCCAAAACCCTAAACCCAAAACACTAAACCCTAACCCCAAACCCTAAACCCTAAACCCTAAACCCTAAAATTTAAACCCAAAACCCTAAAATTTAAACCCAAACCCATAAACCCTAAATCCAATATACTAAACACTAAACCCTAAAATCCAAATCTAAAACCCTAAACCCAAAACCCTAAACCATAAATCCTAAACCCTAAAACCCAAAAACGAAAACCCTAAACCCTAAACCCTAAACCCCAAACCCTAGTCCCTAAACATGAACCCCAAACCGAAACACCAAACCCACGATCGAAATCCCGAAACCCTAAACCCTAAAGCGTAAACCCTAAAACCTAAACCCTAAACCCTAAACCCTAAATCCTAAATACTAAACCCTAACATCAAACCCTGAACCCTCAACCCTAAAATTTAAACCCAAAACCCAAAACCCAAAACCATAAATGCTAAACACTAAACCCTAAACCCCAAACCCTAAACTCTAAACCCAAAACCCAAAAACCCAAAACCCTAAAGTCGAAACCTAAACCTTAAACCCTAAACCCTAAATCCCTAACCCTGAAACCCAAAAACAAAAACCCTAAACCCTAAACCAAAATCCCTAATTCGTAAACACTAAACCCTAGCACTAAACCCTAAACCCTAACCTTTAAACCCTAAACCCTAAACCCAAAACCACAAATCCTAAACCGTAAACCCTAACCCCAAAACCTAAACCTCAGCCAAAAACCTTAAACCCGAAACCCTAAACCCTAAAACCTAAACCATTAAACCTAAACCCTAAACCCTAAACACTAATCCCTAAACCCCAAACCCCAAACCCTAAACCTTAAACCCTAAACCCTAAACCCTAAACCATAAATATTAAACACTAAACCCTAAACCCTAAACCTTAGACCCTAAACCCTAAACCCTAAACCCTAAACCTTAAACCCTAAACACTAAACCGTAAACCCTAACCCCAAACCTAAACCTAAACCCTAGACCCTAAACCCTAAACCCAAAAACCTAAACCCAAAATCCAAAACACTAAAACCCAAAAATGAAAACCCTAAACCCTAAACCCTAGGCCCTAAACCCTAAACCTAACACTAAACACTAAACCCAAAAACCATAAAACCTAACCCCTAAACCCTAAACCCTAAACCCTAACCCTTAAACCCTAAACCCAAAACCCAAAGCCCAAAACCCTAAACCGGAAACCCTAACCCCTAAGCCTTAAACCCAAAAGCAAAAAGACTAAACCCTAAACCCTAACCCTAAGCCCTAAACCCTAAACCCTAAACCCCAAACCCGAAGCCCTAAACACTAAACACTAAACCAAAAAACCAAAACCCTAAATCCTAAACTCGAAAACCCCAAAACGAACACCCTAAACCCTAAACCCTCAACCCTCAACCGTAAGCCCTAAACCCTAAACACTAAGACATAAACCTTAAACCCTAAGATTTAAACCTTAAACCCTAAACCGTAGACCTTAAACACTAAACCCAAAATACTAAACACTAAACCCTAAACACTAAACACTAAACACTAAACACTAAACACTAAAACCTAAACCCTAAACCCTAAACCTTAAACCCTAAACCCTAACCCTAAACCCTAAACCCTAAACCCTAAATCCAAAATCCTAAACCGTAAAACCCAAAAACGAAAATTGTAAATGCTAAACACTAAACCCTAAACCGTAAACCCTAAACCCTAAGCCCTAAACCATAAACCCTAGCACTAAACCTTCAACCCTAAAACCCTAAACCCTAAGCCTTAAACCCTAAACAAAAAACCTTAAACCACAAACCCTAAACCTTAAACCCTAAACCCAAAATCCTAAACACAAAAGCCTAAACCCCAAAAACTAAACACTAAACCCTAAACCCTAAACCCTAAACCCTAAACCCTAAACCCTAAACCCAAAACCCTAAACCCAAAAACCTTAAACCCTAAACCCAAAATCAAAAACCCTAAACACTAAACCCTAAACCCTAAACCCTAAAACCTAAAAACCTAAACCCAAAACTCTCAACCCTAAACCCTAAACCCTAAACACTAGACTCTAAACCCTAACCCTAAACCCTAAACCAAAAACCCTAAAACCGAAACCCTAAAACATAAAAACGTAAACCATAATCCCTAAACCCTAAACCTTAACCCTAAACCCTAAACCCAAAATCAAAAACCCTAAACACTAAACCCTAAACCCTAAACCCTAAAACCTAAACACCTAAACCCAAAACCCTCAACCCTAAACCCTAAACCCTAAACACTAGACTCTAAACCCTAACCCTAAACCCTAAACCAAAAACCCTAAAATCGAAACCCTAAAACATAAAAACGTAAACCATAATCCCTAAACCCTAAACCTTAACCCTAAACCCTAAAACTTAAACCCAAAACCCTAACCCTAAATCTTAAATCCTAAACCTTAAACCCTAAACACTAAAACCTAAAACCTAAACCCTAAACCCTAAACCCTAAACCCTAAAACCTAAATACTAAACCCTAACATCAAACCCTAAACCCTTAACCCTAAAATTTAAACCCAAAACCCAAAACCCAAAACCATAAATGCTAAACACTAAACCCTAAACCCCAAAACCTAAACTCTAAACCAAAAACCCTAAAACCCAAAACCCTAAAACCTAAACCCTAAATCCGAAACCTAAACCTTAAAACCTAAACCCGAAATCCTTAACTTTGAAACCCAAAAACGAAAACCCTAAACCCTAAAACCAAATCCTTAAACCCTAAACACTAAACCCTAGCACCAAACCCTAAATCCATAAACCCTATGCCCTAAACCCTAAACCCTAAACCCTAAACCCAAAACACTAAACCCTAAACCGTTAACCTAACACTAAACTCTAAACTCAAAAACCCTAAAACGTAAGCCCTAAACCCTAACCCTTAAACCCTAAACCCTAAACCCTAAACCCTAAACCCTAAACCCTAAACCCTAAACCCTAACCCCTAAACCTTAAACCCAAAACCCAAAACCCAAAATCCTAAACCCTAAAACCTAAACCCCAAAGCCGAAGCCGTAAATCGTAAACCCTAAACCCGAAACCCTAAACCCTAAACCCAAAACCCTAAACACTAAACCCTATAACCATAAATCTTAAACCCTAAACCCTAAACACTAAACCTCAAACCCTAAACCCAAAACCCTAAACCCCAGAGCCTAAACCCTAAAAACTAAACACTAAACCCTAAACACTAAGCCCTAAACCCTAAACCCTAAGCCCTAAATCCTAAACCCTAAACCAAAAGTCCAGAACCCTAAAACCCTAAAATCGAAACCCTAAACCCTAAAACCTAAACCCTAAACCCTAAACCCTAAAACCCTAGACCCAAAACCCTGAATGCTAAATCCAAAACACTAAACCCTAAACCCTAAACCCGAACCCCAAATCATTAGCACTAAATACTAAATACTAAACCCTAAACCCTAAACCCTAAACCCTAAAACCCTAAACCCAAAACCCAAAATCCAAAACCCTAAACACTAAACCATAAACCCTAAACCCTAAACCCTAAACCCTAAACCCTAAAACCTAAACACCTAAACCCTAAACCATAAACCCAAAACCCAAAACCCTAAACCCTAAACAATAAACCCTAAACCTTAACTGTAAACCCTAAACCGAAAACTGTAAAACCCAAACCCTAAATCCTAAAAACCAAAACCCACAAAACCCTAAACCTTAACCCTAAACCCTAAACCTTAAACCCTAAACCCTAAACCCTACAACCGAAACACCTAAACCCTAAACACAAAACCCTAAACCTTAACCCTAAACCCTAAACCTTAAACCCTAAACCCTAAACCCTACAACTGAAACACCTAAACCCAAATCCTAAATCCTAAATCCTAAACCCTAAACCCTAAACCCTAACCCTAAACACAAAACCCTAAACCTTAAACCCTAAACACTAAAACCTAAACCCTAAACCCTAAACCCTAAACCATAAATACTAAACACTAAACCCTAAACCCTAAACCTTAATCCCTAAACCCTAAACCCTAAACCCTAAACCGTAAACACTAAACCCTAAACCCTAAATCCTAAACATTAAAACCCAAAAACGAAAATCGTAAACCCTAAACCCTAAGCCTAGCACTAAACTTTAAACCCTAAAACCCTAAAACCTAAGCCCTAAACCCTAAACCCTAAACCCCAAACTCTAAACCATAAACCCTAAACCCTAACCCCTAAACCTTAAACCCCAAATCCTAAACCTTAAACCCTAAACCCTAAACCCTAAACCCTAAACCTAAACCCTAAACCCTAAACCTTAAACCCTAAGCCTTAAGCCCTAAACTGAAAACCCTAAACCCTAAAGACTAAACCCAAAACCCTAAACCCTAAATCCTAAACTCTAAAACCTCAAAACGAAAACCCTAAACCCTAAATCCTAAACCCTCAACCGTAAGCCCTAAATCCTAAACATTAGCACTAAACCCAAAACCCTAAGAATTAAACCCTAAACCCTAAACCTTAAACCCTAAACCCTGAACCCTAAACCCTAAACCCTAAACCCTAAAGACTAAACCCTAAACCCTAAACCCTAAATCCTAAACTCTAAAACCCCAAAACGAAAACCCTAAACCCTAAATCCTAAACCCTCAACCGTAAGCCCTAAACCCTAAACATTAGCACTAAACCCTAAACCCTATGATTTAAACCCAAAACCCAAAACCTTAAACCCTCAACCCTGAACCCTAAAACCCTAAATCGTAAACACTAAACACTAAAACCTAAACCCTTCCCCGAAACCCTATGCCATAAACGCTAAACCCTAAGCCCTAAACCCTAACCCTAAACCCTAAACCCTAAACCCTAACCCTAAACCCTAAACCTTAACCCCTAAACCTTAAACCCCAAACCCTAAACCTTAAACCCTAAACCCTAAACCCTAACCCTAACCCTAAACCCTAAACCCTAAACCCTAAACCCTAAACCTTAAACACCAAACCCTAAACCTAAAATCCTAACCCCTGAACCTTAAACCCTAAACCAAAAACCCTAAATCGTAAACACTAAACACTAAAACTTAAACCCTAAACCCTTCCCCGAAACCCTATGCCACAAACGCTAAACCTTAAGCCCTAAACCATAAACCCTAAACCCTAAACCCTAACCCTAAACCCTAAACCAAAAAGGCTAAACCCTTAATCCTAAACCGTAAAGCCAAAAAATGAAAACCATAAACGCTAAACCCCAAACCCTAAACCCTAAACCCAAAACCCTAAAACCTTAGACCCTAAACCCTGAATGCTAAATCCAAAACACTAAACCCTAAATCCTAAACCCTAAAAACTAGACACTAAACCCTAAACGCTAAACAACAAACCCAAAACCAAAAACCAAAAACCCTAAACCCTAATCCTTAAACCCTAAACCATAAACCCTAAACCCTAGACCCTAAAACATAAACCCTAAACCCTAAACCCTATACCCAAAACCCGAAACCCTAAACACTAAACCCTATAACCCTAAACCCTAAACCCTAAACCCTAAACCCTAAAACCCTAAACCCTAAACCCTAAACCCTAAGCCCTAAAAACTAAACCCCAAACCTTGAGCCCTAAACCCTAAACCTTAAGCCCTAAACCCTAAACCCTACACCCTAAATACTAAACACTAAACCCTAAACCCCAAAACCCTAAACCCTAAACCCTAAACCCTAAATCAAAAACCCTAAACCCGAAAAACTAAACCTTAAACCCTAAACCATAAATACTAAACACTAAACCCTAAACCATAAACCATAAACCCTAAACCCAAAACCCAAAACCCGAAACCCTAAACGCTAAACCCTAAACCCTAAACCCTAAATCCTAAACATTAAAACCCAAAAACGAAAACCCTAAACCCTAAACCCTAAACACTAAGACTAGCACTAAACTCTAAACCCAAAAACTCTAAAACCAAAGCCTCAAACCCTAAACCCTAACCCTTAAAACCTAAACCCTAAACCATGAACCCTAAACCTTAACCCCTAAACCTTAAACCCTAAACCTGAACCATAGACCCTATATCCTAAACCCTAAACCCTAAACCCGAAACTATAAACCCTAAACCGTAAGCCCTAAACCAAAAACCCTAAACCCTAAACACTAAACCCTAAACCCTAAACCCTAAATCCTAAACTCTAAAACCCCAAAACGAAAACCCTAAACCCTAAACCCTCACCCGTAAGACCTAAACCCTAAACACTAGCTCTAAATCCTAAACCCTAAGATTTAAACCCTAATCCCTAAACCTTAAACCCTAAACCCTAAACCCTAAACCCAAAACCCAAAACCCTAGACCTTAAACCCTAAACCCAAAACCCAAAACCATAACACTAAACCTTAAACCCTAAACCCTAAACCCTAAATCCTAACCTGTAAACCCCAAAAAAAAAAAATAACAATAAACACTAAACCCTAAATCCAAAACACTAAAACCTAAACCCTAAACCTTAAACCCCAAACCCTAAACCATAAAACCCTAGACCCTAAACCCTGAGCGCTAAATCTAAAACACTAAACCCTAAACCCTAACCCAAAATCATAAACCCTAAATACTAGACACTAAGCCCTAAACCCTAAACCTTAAACCCTAAACCCTTAAACCCTAAACCCTAAACCCTAAACCCTAAACCCTAAATCCTAAATCCAAAACCCTAAACCATAAACCCTAAACCCTAAACCCTAAAACCTAAACCCTAAACATAAACACCTAAACCCTAAACCCTAAACCCTAAACCCTAAATACTAAACTGTAAAGCCCAAAAATGAAAACCGTAAACGCTAAACACAAAACCCAAAACCTTAAAACCAAAACCCTAAAACCTAAACCCCAAACCCTAAACCCAAAACCCTAAAACCCTAGACCCTAAACCCTCAACACTAAATCCAAAACACTAAACCCTAAACCCAAACCCCAAATCCAAAACCTTAAATACTAGACACTAAACCCTAAACGCTAAACACCAAACACAAAAACCCTAAACCCTAAACCCTAAACCCTAATCCATAAACCCTAAACAATAATCCCTAAACCCCAAGCCTAAACCCTTGACCCTAAAACCTAAACCCTAAACCCTAAACCCTATACCCTAAACTCGAAACCCTAAACACTAAACCATATAACCCTAAACCCTAAACCCTAAACCCTAAACCCTAAACCATAAAACCCTAAACCCTAAACGCTAAGCCCTAAAAACTAAACCCCAAACCTTGAGCCCTAAACCTCAAACCCTAAACCCTACACCCTAAATACTAAACACTAAACCCTAAACCCCAAAACCCTAAACCCTAAAATAGAAACACTAAACCCGAAAACCTAAACCCTAAACCCTAAACCATAAAACTAACACTAAACGCAAAACCCAAAACCCAAAACCCAAAACCCTAAACCCTAAACCCTAAACACTAAACCCTAAACCCTAAATCCTAAACACTAAAACCCAAAAACGAAAAACCGTAAACCCTAAACCCTAGGCCCTAAACCCTAAGACTAGCAATAAACTCAAAACCCTAAAACTCAAAAACCTAAGCCCTAAACCCTAAACCCTAACCCTTAAATCCTAAACCCTAAACCATAAACCCTAAACCCTTACCACTAAACCTTAAACCCTAAACCCTAAACCCATAAACCCTAAAGGCTAAACCCTATACCTAAACCCTAAATCCTAAACTCTAAAACCCCAAAACGAAAACCCTAAACCCAAAATCCTAAACCCTCAACCCTAAGCCCTAAACCCTAAACATTAGCACTAAACCCTAAACCCTAAGATTTAAACCCAAAACCCAAAACCTTAAACCCTAAACCCTGAACCCTAAAACCCTAAATCGTAAAAACTAAACACTAAAACCTAAACCCTAAACCCTTCCCCGAAACCCTATGCCATAAACGCTAAACCCTAAGCCCTAAACCCTAACCCTAAACCCTAAACCCTAACCCTAAACCCTAAACCCTAAACCCAAAACCCTAAAACCCTAGACCCTAAACCCTGAACGCTAAATCCAAAACACTAAACCCTAAACCCTAACCCCAAATCCAAAACCCTAAATACTAGACACTAAACCCTAAACGCTAAACACCAAACACAAAACCCTAAACCCTAATCCATAAACCCTAAACAATAATCCCTAAACCCCAAACCTAAACCCTAGACCCTAAAACCTAAACCCTAAACCCTAAACCTTATACCCTAAACTCAAAACCCTAAACCCTAAACCCTAAACGCTAAGCCCTAAACCCTAAACCCTAAACCCAAAACCCTAAACCCTAAACCCTAAACCCTAAACACTAAACCCTAAACCCTAAATCCTAAACACTAAAACCCAAAAACGAAAAACCGTAAACCCTAAAAACTAGGCCCTAAACCCTAAGACTAGCAATAAACTCCAAACCCTAAAACTCAAAAACCTAAGCTGTAAACCCTAAACCCTAACCCTTAAACCCTAAACCCTAAACCATAAACCCTAAACCCTAACCACTAAACCTTAAACCCTAAACCCTGAACCCTAAACCCTAAACCCTTAAACCCTAAAGACCAAACCCTAAACCTAAACCCTAAATCCTAAACTCTAAAACCCCAAAACGAAAACCTTAAACCCTAAATCCTAAACCCTCAACCGTAAGCCCTAAACCCTAAACATTAGCACTAAACCCTAAACCCTAAGATTTAAACCCAAAACCCAAAACCTTAAACCCTCAACCCTGAACCCTAAAACCCTAAATCGTAAACACTAAACACTAAAACCTAAACCCTAAACCCTTCCCTAAAAACCTATGCCATAAACGCTAAACCCTAAGCCCTAAACCCTAAACCCTAAACCCTAAACCCTAACCCTAAACCCTAAACCCTAAAGGCTAAACCCTTAATCCTAAACCGTAAAGCCAAAAAATGAAAACCATAAACGCTAAACCCTAAACCCTAAACCCTAAAACCTAAACCCTAAACCCCAAACCCTAAACCCAAAACCCTAAAACCCTAGACCCTAAACGCTGAACGCTAAATCCAAAACACTAAACCCTAATACTTAAACCCTAAAAACTAGACACTAAACCCTAAACGCTAAACACCAAACCCAAAACCCAAAACCAAAAACCCTAAACCCTAATCCTTAAACCCTAAACCATAAACCCTAAACCCTAGACCCTAAAACATAAACCCTAAACCCTATACCCAAAACCCGAAATCCTAAACACTAAACCCTATAACCCTAAACCCTAAACCCTAAACCCTAAAACCCCAAACCCTAAACCCTAAACCCAAAGACCCAAAAACTAAACCCCAAACCTTGAGCCCTAAACCCTAAACCTTAAACCCTAAACCCTAAACCCTACACCCTAAATACTAAACACTAAACCCTAAACCCCAAAAACCAAAACCCTAAACCCTAAACCCTAAATCAAAAGCCCTAAACCATAAATACTAAACACTAAACCCTAAACCATAAACCATAAACCCTAAACCCAAAACCCTAAACCCTAAACCCTAAACCCTAAACCCTAAACGCTAAACCCTAAACCCAAAACACTAAACCCTAAACCCTAAATCCTAAACATTAAAACCCAAAAACGAAAACCCTAAACCCTAAACCCTAGGCCCTAAACACTAAGACTAGCACTAAACTCTCAACCCAAAAACTCTAAAACCTAAGCCCTAAACCCTAACCCTTAAAACCTAAACCCTAAACCATGAACCCTAAACCTTAACCCCTAAACCTTAAACCCTAAACCCTAAACCCTAAATCCTAAACCCTAAACCCTAACCCTAAACCCTAAACCCGAAACTATAAACCCTAAACCGTAAGCCCTAAACCAAAAACCCTAAACCCCAAACAGTAAACCTTAAACCCTAAACCCTAAATCCTAAACTCTAAAACCCCAAAACGAAAACCCCAAACCCTAAACCCTAAACCCTCACCCGTAAGACCTAAACCCTAAACACTACCTCTAAATCCTAAACACTAAGATTTAAACCCTAATCCCTAAACCTTAAACCCTAAACCCTAAATCGTAAACCCAAAACCCAAAACCCTAGACCTTAAACCCAAAACCCAAAACCCAAAACCATAATACTAAACCCTAAACCCTAAACCCTAAACCCTAAACCCTAAATCCTAACCTGTAAACCCTAAAAAAAAATAAAATCATAAACACTAAACCCTAAATCCAAAACCCTAAAACCTAAACCCTAAAACCTAAACCCTAAACCTTAAACCCCAAACCCTAAACCCTAAAACCCTAGACCCTAAACCCTGAACGCTAAATCTAAAACACTAAACCCTAAACCCTAACCCAAAATCCTAAACCCTAAATACTAGACACTAAGCCCTAAACCCTAAACCTTAAACCCTAAACCCTTAAACCCTAAACCCTAAATACTAGACACTAAGCCCTAAACCCTAAACCTTAAACCCTAAACCCTAAACCCTAAACCCTAAACCCTAAACCCTAAACCCTAAATCCAAAACCCTAAACCATAAACCCTAAACCCTAAAACCTAAACCGTAAAACATAAACACCTAAACCCTAAACCCTAAACCCTAAATACTAAACTGTAAAGCCTAAAAATGAAAACCGTAAACACTAAACCCAAAACCCAAAACCTTAAAACCAAAACCGTAAAACCTAAACCCTAAACCCTAAACCCAAAATCCTAAAACCCTAGACACTAAACCTTGAACGCTAAATCCAAAACACTAAACCCTAAACCCTAACCCCAAATCCAAAACCCTAAATACTAGACACTAAACCCTAAATGCTAAACACCAAACCCAAAACCCTAAACCCTAAACCCTAAACCCTAATCCATAAATCCTAAACAATAATCCCTAAACCCCAAGCCTAAACCCTAAACCCTAAAATGTAAACCCTAAACCCTAAACACTATACCCTAAACTCGAAACCCTAAACACTAAACCCTATAACCCTAAACCCTAAAACCCTAAACCCTAAACGCTAAGCCCTAAAAACTAAACCCCAAACCATGAGCCCTAAACCTCAAACCCTAAACCCTACACCCTAAATACTAAACAATAAACCCTAAACCCCAAAACCTTAAACCCTAAATTAGAAACACTAAACCCAAAAACTTAAACCCTAAACCCTAAACCATAAAACTAACACTAAACCCTAAACCATAAACCATAAACGCAAAACCTAAAACCCAAAACCCTAAACCCTAAACCCTAAACCCTAAACACTAAACCCTAAACCCTAAATCCTAAACACTAAAACCCAAAAACGAAAACCCTAAACCCTAAACCCTAGGCCCTAAACCCTAAGACTAGCAATAAACTCTAAACCCTAAAACTCTAAAACCTAAACCCTAAACCCTAAACCCTAACCCTTAAACCCTAAACCCTAAACCATAAACCCTAAACCCTAACCACTAAACCCTAAACCCTAAGACTAGCAATAAACTCTAAACCCTAAAACTCTAAAACCTAAACCCTAAACCCTAAACCCTAACCCTTAAACCCTAAACCCTAAACCTTTAACCCTTAACCCTAAACCCTAAACCCAAATCCCTAAACCCTAAACCCTAAACCCTAAACCCTAAACCCTAAACCCTAACCCTAAACCCTAAACCCGAAACTCTAAGCCCTAAACCCTAAGCCCTAAAACAAAAACCCTACACCCTAAACACTAAACCCTAAATCCTAAACTCTAAAACCCAAAAACAAAAACCCTAAACCCTAAACCCTAAACCCTCAACTGTAACCCCTAAACCCTAAACACTAGCTCTAAATCCTAAACCCTAAGATTTAAACCCTAATCCCTAAACCTCAAACCCTAAACCCAAAACCCGAAACCCTAAACCCTAAACCCTAAACCCTCGACCTTAAACCTTAAACCCTAAACCCTAAGCCATTAATACTAAACCCTAAACTCTAAACCGTACCCCGAAACCCTAAACAAAAAAAACTAAACCCTAAGCCCTAAACCATAAACCCTAAACCCTAAACGCTAAAACCTAAACACTAAACACTAAAACCTAAACTCTAAACCCTACCTTGAAACCCAAAACCAAAAACACTAAACCCTAAGCCCCAAACCGAAAACCCTAAACCCTAAACCATAACCCTAAACCCTAAACCCTATATCCCAAACTGTAAACCCCAAAAAAAAAAAATCGTAAACACTTAACCCAAAATCCAAAACCCTAAAACCTAAACCCTAAACCTTAAACACCAAACCCAAAACCCTAAAACCCTAGACCCTAAACCCTGAACGCTAAATCTAAAACACTAAACCCTAAACCCTAAACCTAAATCCTAAACCCTAAATACAAAAAACTAAGCCCTAAAACCTAAACCCTAAACCCTTAAACCCTAAACCCTAAACCTTAAATCCAAAACTCTAAACCTTAAACACTAAACCCTAAAACCTAAACACCTAAACCCAAAACCCTAAACACGAAACCCTAAACCCTAAACACTAAACCCTAAACCATAACCCTAAACCCAAAATCCTAAACCCTCAAACCCAAACCCTAAAACCTAAACACCTAAACCCTAAACCCTAAACCCTAAACCCTAAACCCTAAACACTAAACCCTAAACCCTAAACCCTGAATCCTAAACCCTAAAACCCAAAAACGAAAACCCTAAACCCTAAACCCTAAGCCCTAAACCCTAAACCATAGCACTAAACCCTAAACCCTAAAACCGTAAAACCTAAGACCTAAACCCGAAACCCTAAACCTTGAACCCTAAACCCTAAACCTTAAACCCTAAACCCTAAACCTTAAGCCTTATATCCTAAACACTAACCCTAAAACAAAAAAATGAAAACCCTAGACCCTAAACCATAAGACCTAAACCATAACTCTTAAACCCTAAATACAAAATGCTAAAACCTAAGCCCTAAACCCCAAACCCTAAACCGTAACCCCTAAACCTAAACCCCTAAACCCTAAACCCTAAACCCTAACCCTAAACCCCAAACCCTAAACCCTAAACCCTAAACCCTAATACCTAAATCGTAAATCGTAAACCCTAAACACTAAACCCTAAACCCTAAACCCTAAATCCTAAACTCTAAAATCCCAAAAAGAAAACCATAAACCCTAAACTCTAAATCGTAAGCCCTAAACCCTAAACCCAAGCACTAAACCCTAAACCCTAAAACCCTAAACCCTAAGCCCCTAACCCAAACCCCTAACCCTAAACCCTAAACCTAAAATCGTAAACCCTGAACCATAAACCCTAGAACTTAAACCCTAAACCAAAAACTCTAAACCCTAAACCCTAAGCCATAAAAATTAAACACTAAACCCTAAACCCTAACCCCTAAAGACTAAAACCTAAACCCTATACCCTACCCAGAAACCCCAAACCATAAACACTAAACCCTAAGCCTTAAACCCTAAACCCTAAACCCTAAACCCTAACCCTAAACCCTAAACCCTAAACCCTAAACCCAAAACCCAAAACGCAAAACGCAAAACCCTAAATCCTAAACCCTAATCCCAAAACCCAAACCCCAAACCCCAAACCCAAATCAATAGACCCCAAAACCTAAACCCAAAAACCTTAACCCTTATACCTAGACCTTAAACCCTAAATCCTAAAACCTAAATCCAAAACACTAAACCCTAAACCCTAAACACTAAACACTAAACCCAAAACCCTAACACTAAACCCTAAACCTTAAACCCTAAACCCCAAACCCTAAACCCTAAAACGTAAACACCTAAACCCTAAACCCTAAACCCTAAACCCTAGACCTTAAACCCTAAACCTAAAACCCTAAACCCTAAACCCTAAACCCTAAAACCTAAACACTAAAACCTAAACTCTAAAACCTAAACTCTAAACCCTACCCCGAAACCCTAAGACCCCAAACCCTAAACAAAAAACCCTAAACCCTAACACTAAACCCGTAAACCCTGAACCATAAACCCTAGAACTTAAACCCTAAACCAAAAACTCTAAACCCTAGACCCTAAGCCATAAAAATTAAACACTAAACCCTAAACCCTAACCCCCAAAGACTAAAACCTAAACCCTATACCCTACCCAGAAACCCTAAACCAACAACACTAAACCCTAAGCCTTAAACCCTAAACCCTAAACCCTAAACCCTAACCCTAAACCCTAAACCCAAAACCCAAAACGCAAAACGCAAAACCCTAAATCCTAAACCCTACACAACGCCAACCCAAACCCCCCTACTAACCACCCACCGACCCCACACCACTCCCCCCCCATCTTTCAACCCATGAACAAATAATGATAAACACCTAATCCACAAAACCCAAACCTAAACCCCAAAACCCCAAAAACCTTCCCCCCTTAACTCCTAACCTAGAAACCCAAACCTCCCAAACCCCCTCCCTAAAAACCTAACCTGGTCCCCCAAAACTCCGCCCTCCGCCCTAAATGCCCTTAACCCTAACCCCCCCCCCCGACCCTAAACCCTAAACCCTAAACCCTAAACACTAAACCCTAAACCCTAAACCCTAGACCTTAAACCCTAAACCTAAAACCCTAAACCCTAAACCCTAAACCCTAAAACCTAAACACTAAAACCTAAACTCTAAACCCTACCCCGAAACCCTAAGACCCCAAACCCTAAACAAAAAACCCTAAACCCTAACACTAAACCCTAAACCCTAAACCCTAAACCCTAAACACTAAACCTTAAACCTTAAACCCTCAACCGTAACCCCTAAATCCTAAACACTAGCACGAAACCCTAAACGCGAAAACCCTAAACCCTAAGATTTAAACCCTAAACCCTAAGCCCTAAACCATAAACCCTAAACCCTAAACCCTAACCCCTATATCCTAAACTGTAAACCCCAAAAATGAAAATTGTAAACACTAAACCCTAAATCCAAAACCCTAAAACCTAAACCCTAAACCTTCAACACCAAACCCCAAACCCTAAAACCCTTGACCCTAAACCCTGAACGCTAAATCTAAAACACTAAACCCTAAACCCTAACCCTAAATATTAGACACTAAGCCTTAAAACCTAAACCCTAAACCCTTAAACCCTAAACCCTAAATCCAAAACCTTAAACCTTAAACCCTAAACCCTAAAACCTAAACACCTAAACCCTAAACACTAAACCCTAAACCCTAAACACAAAATCCTAAACCATAACCCTAAACCCAAAATCCTAAACCCTCAAACCCAAACCCTAAAACCTAAACACTTAAACCCTAAACCCTAAACCCAAGACCCTAAACACAAAACCCTAAACCCTAAACACTAAACCCTAAACATTGAATCCTAAACCCTAAAACCCAAAAAGGAAAACCCTAAACCCTAAGCCCTAAACCCTAAACCATAGCACTAAACCCTAAACCCTAAAACCGTAAAACCTAAGACCTAAACCCGAAACCCTAAACCTTGAACCCTAAACCCTAAACCCTAAACCCTAAACCTTAAGCCTTATACCCTAAACCCTAACCCCAAACCCTAAACCCTAAACCCTAAAACAAAAAAATGAAAACCCTAGACCCTAAACCATAAGCGCTAAACCGTAACCCTTAAACCCTAAACACAAAATGCTAAAACCTAAGCCCTAAACCCTAACCTTTAAATCCTAAACCCTAAACCCTAAACCGTAACCCCTAAACCCCCTTAAACCCTAAACACTAAACGCTAAAACCTAAGCCCTAAACCCTAACCTTTAAATCCTAAACCCTAAACCCTAAACCGTAACCCCTAAACCTAAACCCCTAAACCCTAAACCCTAAACCCTAAACCCTAAACCCTAAACCCTAAGCCCTAAATCGTAAATCGTAAACCCTAAACCCTAAACACTAAACCCTAAACCCTAAACCCTAAATCCTAAACTCTAAAACCCCAAAACGAAAACCATAAACCCTAAACTCTAAACCGTAAGCCCTAAACCCTAAACCCTAGCACTAAACCCTAAACCCTAAAACCCCAAACCCTAAGCCCCTTACCCTAAACCCTAAACCTAAAACCCTAAACCCTGAACCATAAACCCTAGAACTTAAACCCTAAACCCAAAACTCTAAACCCTAAACCCTAAGCCACAAATATTAAACACTAAACCCTAAACCCTAACCCCTAAAGACTAAAACCTAAACCCTATACCCTACCGAGAAACCCTAAACCATAAACACTAAACCCTAAGCCTTAAACCCTAAACCCTAAACCCTAAACCCTAACCCAAAACCCTAAACCCAAACCCAAAAAGCAAAATGTAGAACGCAAAACGTAAATCCTAAACCCTAATCCAAAAACCCAAACCCCAAACCTAAATCAATAAACCCTAAAACCTAAACCCTAAAACCTAAACCCTTATACTTAAACCTTAAACCCTAAATCCTAAATCTTAAATCCAAAACACTAAACCCTAAACACTAAACACTAAACACTAAACCCAAAACCCTAACACTAAACCCTAAACCTTAAACCCTAAACCCAAAAACCTAAACACCTAAACCCTAAACCCTAAGCCCTAATACTAAACCCTAAACCCTAAACCCTAAACCCTAGACCTTAAACCCTAAACCCAAAACCCCAAACCCTAAACCCTAAGCCATAAATACTAAACCCTAAACCCTAAAACCTAAACACTAAACACTAAAACCTAAACTCTAAACCCTACCCAGAAACCCTAAGACCCTAAACCCTAAACACAAAACCCTAAACCCTAACACTAAACCCTAAACCCTAAACCCTAAACCCTAAACACTAAACCTTAAACCCTAAACCCTAAACCCTCAACCGTAACCCCTAAATCCTAAACACTAGCACTAAACCCTAAACCCGAAAACCATAAACCCTAAGATTTAAACCCTAAACCCTAAGCCCTAAACCATAAACCCTAAACCCTAAACCATAACCCTAAACCCTAAACCCCAAACCCTAAACCCTAAATCCTAAACTATAAACCCCAAAAACAAAAATAGTAAACACTAAACCCTAAATCCAAAACCCTAAAACCTAAACCCTAAAACCTCAACCCTAACCGTAAACCCCAAACCCTAAACCCTAAAACCCTAGACCCTAAACACTGAACGCTAAATCTAAAACACTAAACCCTAAACCCTAACCCAAAATCCTAAACCCTAAATACTAGACACTAAGCCTTAAACCCTAAACCCTAAACCCTAAACCCTAGACCTTAAACCCTAAACCCAAAACCCAAAACCCTAAACCCTAAGCCATAAATACTAAACCCTAAACCCTAAAACCTAAACACTAAACACTAAAACCTAAACTCTAAACCGTACCCCGAAACCCTAAACCAAAAACACTAAACCCTAAGCCCTAAACCATAAACCCTAAACCCTAAACCCTAAAACCTAAACACTAAACACTAAAACCTAAACTCTAAACCCTACCCTGAAACCCTAAACCAAAAACACTAAACCCTAAACCCTAAACCATAAACCCTAAACCCTAAACCCTAAACCCTATATCCCAAACTGTAAACCCCAAAAACGAAAATCGTAAACACTAAACCCTAAATCCAAAACCCTAAAACCTAAACCCTAAACCTTAAACACCAAACCCAAAACCCTAAAACCCTAGACACTAAACCCTGAACGCTAAATCTAAAACACTAAATCCCAAACCCTAACCCTAGGCACTAAGCCCTAAAACCTAAACCCTAAACCCTTAACCCTTAAACCCTAAACCCTAAACCCTAAATCCAAAACCCTAAACCTTAAACCTTAAACCCTAAACCCTAAACACTAAACCCTAAACCCTAAACACTAAACCCTAAACCGTAACCCTAAACCCAAAATCCTAAACCCTTAAACCCAAACCCTAAAACCTAAACCCCAAACCTAAACCCTAAACCCTAAACGCAAAACCCTAAACCCTAACCCTAAACCCTAAACCATAGCACTAAACCCTAAACCCTAAAATCGTAAAACATAAGACCTAAACCCGAAACCCTAAACCTTGAACCCTAAACCCAAAACCCAAAAACCCTAAACCTTAAGCCTAATACCCTAAACCCTAACCCCAAACCTTAAACCCTAAACCCTAAACCCTAAACCCTAAAACAAAAAAATGAAAACCCTAGACCCTAAACCCTAAGCCTTAAACACTAACCCTTAAACCTTAAACACTAAATGCTAAAACCTAAGCCCTAAACCTTAACCTTTAAATCCTAAACCCTAAACCCTAAACCGTAATCCCTAAACCTAAATCCCTAAACCCTAAAACCTAAATCCTAAAACACCAAACCCAAAACCCTAAAACCCTAGACACTAAACCCTGAACGCTAAATCTAAAACACTAAATACTAAACCCTAACCCTAAATCCTAAACCCTAAATACTAGACACTAAGCCCTAAAACCTAAACCCTAAACCCTAAACCCTAAACCCTTAAACCCTAAACCCTAAATCCAAAACCCTAAACCGTAAACCTTAAACCCTAAAACCTAAACTCTAAAACCTAAACCCCTAAACCCTAAACCTTAAACACTAAACCCTAAATCGTAACCCTAAACCCAAAATCCTAAACACTTAAACCCAAACCCTAAAATCTAAACCCCAAACCTAAACCCTAAACCCTAAACACAAAACCCTAAACCCTAACCCTAAACCCTAAACCGTAGCACTAAACCCTAAACCCTAAAATCGTAAAACCTAAGACCTAAACCCGAAACCAGAAAG